>NC_058405.1:118468286-118519857 GCF_002201575.2 Neomonachus schauinslandi | reverse complement strand
AAAGAAAGAAAGAAAGAAAGAAAGAAAGAAAGAAAGAAAGAAAGAAGGAAAGACAAATCACATACACAAAAACACCTATGCCAAGGATTTTCTGTTGTTGTTGTTTTTTCCTATTTATGTTTGGAGTTTTGAAAGTTGAGAAGGATATGTCTAAATTTATTTCATTAAAATATATTAAGTGGTTTTTTGCATTTTTTTTCTACTTAGAGCCCTGCTGGTCCTTTCAATTTTAAGAAGAGTATATTTCCACAACTCTGAGAAATTTATACATCCATGTCTCAATTTTTCTCTGTTCATTCTTTCTGTACTTTTTAAATTTACTTCTCTTAGAGGAATCTTAGAACATATGGTTCTTTTCATTTTGTCTATGTTTTCTCTAATATATTCTACCACTTTGCCCTTGGCACAGCATTTAGGTAGAAATTTTCAATTAGACCTTCCAGTTTACTAAGTCAATGTTCAGTTGTGTTTATTTTATTTCTTTGAAAGTATGTTTTTTTAACTTTTTAAAATACTCTTTCTTTGTGTTAGCTGCACATTTATATTGAAGATATTGAATATTCAATTCTTACTTTGGCTCAACACTCTGCATGATTATGAAGAAGGGAGAGTGAGCAGTTGTCTTCTAGCCATGACAATTCTGTGTCCTGCTCAGGTTCACGAGTTTGGGGGCTCCTCTGCTTTCTCCCTGCAGCCAGAGCCTGTCATGGCAGAGGTCTTGCCTCTGGGAGAGTCACTGCTTCTGCATGGGAGCCTCAGTCAGAAGTGTTTCTTCTGTTTTTGTTTCTGCCTCAGAGGTCATTGTGGTGGTCCGGAGTTACATCATCTCCTGAAAATCTCCAGTCTTGGTTATTGCAGTCGTTGCTCTGCCTTAGCAGATAGTTCACTGTATTTAGAAAATGAGGGAGATTGAGAGTGAAGACTGCAACCCATGGTGCCAACTTCTCAGAATAAAGATCTTCAAAACGTTAAAGAATGTCCGTGGAGATCCCCTCTTGCTTTTGATTACTCACCGTCATTTGAGATTGTCTCAGAATTTTCCACAACGTGGCTTTGATTGCCATTTCCTCTGCTCTTTCTTGTTGATGAATTGTACCCCATCTAACTCCTATTTTCCAAGAATTTCTTTTTTTTAAGATTTTATTTTATTTATTTGACACAGAGAGAGGAAGAGAGCAAGAGCACACAAGCAGGGGGAGCAGCAGAGGAAGAGAGAGAAGTGTACTCTGCTGAGCAGGGAGCCCGATGTGGGGCTCGAACTCAGGACCCTGGGATCATAACCTGAGCCAAAGGCAGACGCTCAACCAACTGAGCCACCCAGGCGCCCCAAGAATTTTTTGATATATAGGATCTACTGCTTGCTTATTGTCTGATTTTCCATCATGATTATGAGTTTACTCTTTAAAAATGTGTAGAATCTATTATATCATTTCAAGGACTTTTTGGGTAAAAATCAGGAGAGAGGGGGCAATTATGCTGTTGGCTTGTATGCATCCCCAGTCAATAATACTTTTCTTAATCCTTTTGCATGTTGTCTTCAGTATCTTTGTGTTTATTTTGATATATTTGTTTATATTTATTTATATAAATTAATTTATATAAACTGAAGCCAGTTTTAGTGCCAGATTTTTACTGTGCACTGTGGTAGAGACTCTGCATGAAGAACTTTGATATACAATAATAGTACAATGTCATATAATAACTTTAGGTCCAAATGGAACTGAATTTGAGTTCTAGTATTGACAGCTACTAGTTGTGTGTCCTTGAAATATTTGTTTGTTGTTCCTAAACCTCTGTGGCTACCAATGCCCAGTCATCATCAACATCATCCATTGTGAGTATTAAATGGGATAATGCATGCAAAGCATTTAGAACACTGACACCAGTAAACACTCAATAAATTCTAGTTCATTATTATTAATATTAACAATATTAATATAGTAACTTAAACACTTTTTATATTCTCAGTTTAAAAGTATTTTAGGTCAGGGCGCCTGGGTGGCTCAGTTGGTTAAGTGACTGCCTTCGGCTCAGGTCATGATCCTGGAGTCCCGGGATCGAGTCCCGCATCGGGCTCCCTGCTCGGCAGGGAGTCTGCTTCTCCCTCTGACCCTCCTCCCTCTCATGCTCTCTGTCTCTCATTCTCTCTCTCTCAAATAAATAAATAAAATCTTTAAAAAAAAAGTATTTTAGGTCATTAGATTGATGACTATAAATTTTTCCAAACCATAACAAAATCTGATTAAAATGAAATATTATGAGTTTTTAGTGGGCTAGGTCTAAACTCTCCTTTGTTTCTTGACAACAACTCCATGCAACATGAGAAATTACCAAATGACTTTTGGTAATTGTATTTAATTTATTTATGTTTTAACTTTAAGCAGGCTCCATGCCCAACGTGGGGTTCAAACTCACAACCCTGAGATTGAGTCGCATGCTCTGCTGACTAAACCAGCCAGGTGCCTCTACCCCTGGTAATTTTAGTATTTAATGCTGCAACTAGGACATGTAGAATGTTTGTCAGGACATTCCAGAAGTTTCTGAACACAGGTGTCCAGACTGAGCAGGATGTCATAAAGACCTCATAGAAACTGAATTGGAAAAATAAGAAATCAGAAGTCCCACTGTGAATATATTGTATATAAAAATAATAAAACTGTTACTTTGAAGAAATTCTTTTCAAAATTTAAGACCATAATTTCTCCTACTCTTGAGGATTATGCTGAAGAAAGATGATGGATGAATATTATAGATACAAATATAGATGTGGATGTAGATAGATACAGGCCTACCTCAGAGATATTGCGAGTTTAGTTCCAGACCTGCAATAAAGTGAATGTCACAATAAAACTAGTCAAATGAATATTTGGTTTTCCAGTGCATTTACAAGTTACGTTTATGCTATACGGTAGTCTATTAAGTGTGCAGTATCATTATGTCTAAAAATATAATGCAAATACCTTAATGAAAAAATACTTTGTTGCTAAAAAATGTTAATCATCATCTGAGCTTATAGCAAGTCATAATCATTGATCACAGATCACTATAACTAATATAATAATAATGAAAAAGTTTGAAATACTGTAAGAATTACCAAAATGTGACAGAGAGACATGAAGTGAGCAAATGCTGTTGGAAAAATGGTGCTGATAGACTTGTTCAATGTGGAGTTGCCATAACCTTCAATTTGAAAAAAAAAAAAAAAAAAGAAAAGAAAAGAAAAACAATATTGTAAAACACAATAAAGCAAAGTGTAATAAAATGAGGTATGCTTATATAGATTTATAGATGTCAGTGTGGAAATAGATAAAGACCTAGATATAGATACAGATAAATTTTCAAATGGACAATTAGTATGTCCTAGAATTTTTCATGGTTGTATATAAACTTAAGTTCTTCTCTGAAAAACATATGAGAATGATAGGATAGCTAATGTTTCTAGATTTTAATCTTTTTTGTACTAGACCAACTACCTGATGCCAGGGCTTCTGTTGTTTTATCTACAAGTCAGGCATGGTGCTATTTTATAGAGATGTAAAATGAAATGAATGAAAGTTCTCAAAGCATCACACACTTTTAAAGTTGAATTTTCCTGTCTCCTTCTTAAATTTTCCCATGAAGTTGAACACCTTGATGTTGACTTTACCTGCATACCTCTCCAGGTCTTCCTCTGGCCCCCATTCAGCCTCCAACCTACTTGCTCAGTCTCTGTCTTCATGTCTCACTTAGCATCCTGAGTAGACTCAAAAATGATCCTTGGTCTTTGTTCTCATCCTCCACCAAACCCCTAATTACCACAAGGGTTATTTTTCTAAAACAGAGATGGTAATTTAAATTAGGTATAATGTATCTCTAATCCACCTTGTAGTTTGATCTCTCACCTCTCATGCCATGGCCACTCCATGTTAGCTGCACTGGATTGCAATCCATTATGTGAATGCCCCATGTTGTTTCACCACTTCTGCTTCTTTTATGCCATTTCCTCTGCCTGATATTATCTTTTTTTGTCCTTCCTAGTTTGACAAAATCCTATCAATCCGTAAATTTTTGTCCATATAGCCCCTCATATCGTATTCTTTTACTCTTAGTTTGCGTCACGTATTTGCACACGGGGTTACATTCCATTGCATTGACTCTATCCTATCTGTTAGGTGGCACATTTGTACTTTGAGGGCAGAGGTTTCATATTCTCAATTTTGAATTCCAAGTACTTAGTACAATATGTAGTTTAACATGTGATTATTTAAATTATTTGAATTGCACAGTCCTATAGATCAGAGAATTCCTTATTTCATTAATTGTATTAGTAAGCATATTCTGTTTGGTTGCAGGATTCATGATTTATTTTCTGCATATTATGCTTGAGGTTCGTCTGGTTGCATTGGTCTTAGATCTGCACTAATATATTTAGCATTATTGCAAATTTAGGAAAAATATAAACCACATTCACATTTAACACTAGCATTCTTCATATCTCACTGCCACCTTTGTCCTTTTCTTATACGGTGCTTTGGTTATAAAACAAAGTGTGAATAATAACATTCGAGAAGTAATATTCTGGTGCTTTATTAAGAAAGAGTGCTAAGCTGATGAAAATAGGAAGGCTCTTATTTGTAGCTGCTTTCTTTCACAATGCAATTATCTGACATCAATCACTTGGCTAATAGGAAGGTAACTTTCAGTCATTAACTTTCTTTCAAAGGATATGACTTTATAAGAACTGCAAAGACAGAAATAAGAAGCCTACTTAGCTGTTGTAGAGCAAGGACAGACAAATCTATACTGCAGAAATTCAGAAAGTATGTTAATTTCTTCCTCAGATTCACGCAGCCTATCATTCTTAGCAAGAGTTCTTTTGAAGGACAGCAAGATACTGCTATAAAGTTACATAATAATCTTCCGAGGTGATTGTGTTATGCTCCTTTATTTATTTCTACATTTTTACCTCCAAAGTGGAAAAAGTAGAGGTTCTAAAACAAGATTTCTTTTATGGCAGAAGGAAATGATGATAGACAAAACATATGTTTGCGTAGCTCTGTGAATAGCAAGCAGCAGAATTTCACTACCAATCATGGGGTTATTATAAATTGAATCTGCTAAATTCAGGCATTAAACTTGACACATGTGAAGATGTACACAGTAAGCTTATGCCTCTTCACCATGCTGTAAGAAGACTAAATTCACATAGCCTGTTTTGTGCCTGTCTCAGCCTTACGGGTAACCAATGTTGTGGCTTGACTAGTTCTTATTTTGACTGCAAGACCTCCTCAGTAATAGCCATCAGCTTGGGGGGAGAAAAGATAGTTTTATTACTTACAAGTAAGTCCTGGAAATTACATGGCATGCCTGGAGCCACACCGCCAGGTTATATAGAGAGAGTGCATGGGATTTGGGCTTTATTGGGACTGAGGGTGGGGCTTAAGTTTTCTAAAGGTTCACAACTGGTGAATTTAAAATATAAGATTGGGGCGCCTGGGTGGCTCAGTCATTAAGCATCTGCCTTCAGCTCAGGTCATGATCCCAGGGTCCTGGGATCGAGCCTCACATCGGGCTCCCTGCTATGCGGGAAGCCTGCTTCTCCCTCTCTCACTCCCCCTGCTTGTGTTCCCTCCCTCACTGTGTCTCTCTCTGTCAAATAAATAAATAAAATCTTTAAAAATAAAATAAAATAAAATATAAGATTGGGAATTTAAAGTTTGGAAAGAGAGAAAAGAAGCAGCCCACATGGTCAGTTATTGAAAGCAACTATGATCTCTAAAACAAAGGAGACTCAGGGTGACCTGCTCTTTACTTAGTCACACATCTGGTGATGTGTTTATTGAGATAGCCATCTTCGAAGTGAATGCCTGGCAATCAAAACTTAAGTCAGGCACTTTCATTACAAAAAAAGAAGGCAGGCACCTGGTTGGCTTAGTGGGTGGAGCATACAACTCTTCATCTCAGGGTTTTGAGTTTGAGCCCCACATTGGGCGTAGGGATTACTTAAAAAAATTTTTTTTAAATCTTAAAAAAAAAGAAAAGAAAAGCCAACTGTCAGGGCTTATGCTACACCAATCACAAAGCTTGAAATTGAAATCACAATAAGATAATCAGCATTGAAAATGCTATAAAGAACTTAGTATGCTTATATTTTTTGTAGGATGAAAGGACAATCTTTTGGAGATAATTTTGAACTTAAATAAAATAATAGTTAAAAAGGTGTAGTATTTAAAACATACAGTGCGTAAAGTACTTAGCTCCTCTGGGCAATAGTTTCTTATTGTGTAAAGGGATGCTACGTTTCAGCATGGTGAGGACTGATTAAGGGAATTCATGTAAAGTACTTAGCACTGTGTCTTGCACATTAAAAATTTTCAATAAATCATGCCATTTGCCAAAAATAAATAATGGCATTTTTACATGTCTAGAATTGTATTTGACTGATTCTTTTCATTTCCATTACAACTTAAGAAGGAATACTATATTAATTTTATCATTTATAAATGCATGAAATATAACACACATATAAGGAAACAGATATATATGCATGCATATATATGTAAATATATATATATATAATCAGACAAGTCATAATTGAGAAGAAATAGTGTATTATAGATAAAGGAAATTTCTAAGTATGTAACAAATATCTAAATTATTACACTTTAAAAATGGAAATAATTTATTTCCTCTGCTATACAAATTAGGCAGTATATAAAGAAATAAGCTAGTAGCTTTTATCCATATAGTTGAGAAATGTTCATTGTTTACATTTGCTGAATGACCTCCTAGGTGTTTTTTTTATGAATATGCAATACACATATGATTTTAATGATAGAAAATTGTCATTCATACTGTTTCATAACATTTTTCATTTAAAGTAGGTCATGAACTTCAAAATATTCATTTATTTAATTGATAGAAATGTTTCTATTTTGTCATCATTTGTATCTATTACACTACCAAGTATATAGTAGGTGTTCCATAAATATTTATTAAGGAAATGAATGCCTGAATATTGGCATCATCACATCTGAGGATGAACACAGATCTGCATTATTTTAATAAGTGAATTTAAATAAATTCTATTGATGTACAATTATTTATCTAAGTAACCCATCCTTGTGGAACATTTGGGTTGTTTCCATATTTTGTCTATTTACATAACACCATGATAACACATTAGTACATTAATAGTACATTAATGCACATAGTACATTAATCTTCATACACTTCACTTGGCCAACACCAGAAATTGAGATGAGAAAGCTGTCGCACCAAATGGCAACCACAGTTTGCCATCACATTAACTGTGCTTTGCAATCTAAAGATCAAGAAGTAACCACCAGAACTCTTGGCTCTAAAGCCCCTGTGCACTTGCTTGCCAGATGGATGCCTTGCCTCTTGTATCCTCTTCTTTATCTATATCTCTGTCTGTCTCTGTTTTTCTCTGATCTTTCTTCTCTCTTCCTTATTTTAATTCAGTTTTCAATTCAGATCTCATACGAATACATCTGCTGATCGAAATCTAAATCACACGTAGCTGTGGGAGAATTCAGCTGCTATAAATTCACGGGATATAGTTCTCCGCTTTCTAATCTCTGCAGTACAGGAAATTACATGGGAAGGAGGTTGGGTTGGATGATGGATAAACTAGAATACTGAATACGCACACCCTCTGGCTCTGGCTCTCCAGCCTTAACCTACAATAGGAAATACTGTTATGATTTCCTTGATTTTCTTTTTTTTCTTTTTTTTTTTTTTTTAGATTTTTATTTATTTATATGACAGAGAGAGACAGTGAGAACAGGAACACAAGCAGGGGGGGTGGGAGAGGGAGAAGCAGGCTTCCCGCTGAGCAGGGAGAGCCCGATGTGGGACCCGATCCCAGGATCCTGGGATCATGACCTGAGCCGAAGGCAGACGCTTAACGACTGAGCCACCCAGGCGCCCTGATTTCCTTGATTTTCGACAAGATATGTCCAGTACCTCTCTTCTGGCCTCTGGGAAGGCATTTTCTTTTCTTTTCTTTTTTTTTTTAAAGAGTTTCATTTTTTTTAAGGTTTTATTTATTTATTTGAGAGAGAGAGAGTGAGAGAGAGAGAGAGCACAAGAAGGGGGAGCAGGAGAGAGAGAAGCAGACTCCCTGTTGAGCAGGGAGCCCGATGTGGGACTCGATCCAGGGACTCCAGGATCATGACCTGAGCCGAAGGCAGTCGCTTAACCAACTGAGCCACCCAGGCGCCCCTGGGAAGGCATTTTCTATTAACATCTGATATCTTACTTCAATTTGGTTCAGTCTGTACTGTGTGCCTCAGACACTCCAAGTTGTTGAGATGCTATTGCCTGGTACAATGGTGTAATTATGGAAATTTATTTCTCTTCGGCTATGCTTTCTCAGAGAGCATAGAAAGCATGTTCCTTTCAGTTCTCTTCTTTGCTATTCCTTATGCACTATTTCAGGAAAAGAGTTACTCAGATATTTTACCAGAAGTCACCATTTTAATTTACCAATTTGGTGACATCAAAAAATTTCTTGATTCTGAGTGTGAGTTTTGCCAAGTATAAAAACAAATATACAGCTGTTTTCTATAAAGTTCCTAATTTTGAAGATGATCTGAATATCTTGAACTAAAGGCCACTTAGTTCATTTAAAATGACATGTTAAATCAAATCAGGACATTTAGACCAAGGTTTCTCAGTATTGGTGTTATTGACATTTTGAACCAGAAAATTATTTGTTGTGAGGAGTAGCCTGTGTGAAATGTTTATCAGCATCCTTGTCTCTACCCAGTAGATACCAGTAACACCCCCAGTTGGGACCAAAATTGTCTCCAGACATTGCCAAATGCCCCCGGAAAGCCATAATTGCCCCTGATGAGAATCACTGCCTTAGGTGTCATTCTTAGTGTTTCCATTAGGTGACTGAACAGTACATTTACAAAATTGTGAGTTCTAGAGGGGTCTATAGTTAACACAATATTCAGACTTAAGCAATCTTATTGACAGTTTGATTCACATTTTTCTTTGTGAAAACACCATAACCCGAAAGAGTAGATAGTGAAGGTAAAAATGGATAACTATGTTTGGGTGCACTTACTTCCTCTTCCCTTTTGTTTCATGACTGTTAATCTTGGTCCAGGTTTAAGAAAGTAAATCGGTGTTAGAAGGACGCCTCTCTACTTAACAAAACGCATGATACAGACCATTAACTTTATTTGGGGGTAGAATGTATGACTACTAGTCATGTTGTCCGAAGACAATCATATATTTACTTATATGTAATATATTTGTAATTTATATATAATATGTAGTTTATGTAATACTTACATATATGTACTTAGCTGATGAGTCAGAGTACAGATATCCATCTTAAGGAATAAACTCAGTTTAGATAACATTGTTTTTATAAATTTGATCTCCCATTAACGGGGAGAAGGAAGGAACTACATGTGAAACAAGGGTCAAATATGCATTTGTAGGGAAGTAATATACATGACTAAAATACTTGTATATTCATGCATTAAATTGCAATAGAGTAGTCCAGAAGTAGAGCTAGAATTCCAAGGTATATATATTCCAGGGGTATTTTCAAATATTACTAAATATAATAGTTTATTTGATTTTTATTATAAATTTTAGCCTTAATTCAGAGTTTGTCAACAGTAAAATACAAGGCAAAGTAAATACTATAACTTGTTAGTATTCATTGTTATGGAAATTATTTTTTCATAAATCTTTATGATATGAAATATGTTTGGAAATTTAATCATTTTTCCTAAAAAAATAGATGAGTCAAAAAGTTAAACCAATTATTTATTAAACATAATAAAATGATATGGTATTTTGGTAAATATAATTTCAATTTTGTTTAGGTTTAATTATGAAATAAAGTGGGAAACATTTTTTCAAGTTTTTATTTTAATTCCAGTTAGTTAACATACAGTGTTTTATTAGTTTCAAGTGTACAGTATAGTGATTCAACAATTCCATACATCACCACACATACACTCCTTACTTCCCATCACCTCTTTCCCCCATCCCCCCATCCCCCACTCCTCTGGGAACCATCAGTTTGTTCTCTCTAATTAAGAGTCTGTTCCTTGGTTTGTGTCTCTCTCTTTTTCTCTTTGCTTGTTTGTTTTGTTCCTTAAATTCCACATAGGAGTGAAATCATATGGTATTTATCTTTCTCTGACTTATTTCACTTAGCATTATACTCTCTAGCTCCATCCATGTTGTTGCAAATGGCAAGATTTCGTTCTTTTTGATGGCTAAGTAATATTGCATTGAATATATGAACCACATCTTTTTTGTTTTTAAGTTTTTATTGAAATTCCAGTTGGTTAGCAATAGCACATCTTCTTTATCCATCATCAATCGATGGGCACTTAGGTTGCTTGAAGTGGGAAATATTTTTGTTTGGTATTTGGAAGGTTTTGCAAATATCAAGACTTTATCTATATTTTTAAAATAATATATGAATGAATAGAACTGTATTTAGGTTGCACTTTCTCAGACACAAATTTATCTTACCAATTTATTTTCTGGGAAATTCTCAAAAGAAGGAAAAAAATGAAAAAAATAATTATACAAGGTATTTCCAGAAGGATAAACACAAAAGATCCAGAAACTCTCTGAATTTAGTACCTTTTCCATTCATCTTTACTAAGGTAAGAACTCCCATATATTTACATTCTTGATTAGATTAGGGCAAAAATAAGCTATTGCTCAAATGTTTATGTCATATTATTTGACCTCAAAGATATACAGACAAATACAAAAAGAATGCATATAAGAGTTTTCAATTTAAATGATGTTCAAGGTTGTTATCCCACTATGTATAATAATTGGTGTTTGATTTAAGGACTTCACAGAATTTTACATTTCCCATTACTTCTAGTAAAATTCTTCCATAATTGTTTCATGGGATTTGCTTTATATTTGAGTTCATGCCATTTTTAAACCATAAAAATAAGTGGAACATGTCAAGTCAATAAAAGTCATTTTCTAACAACACCTGAAATTACTCATTTTTGAATTTTGAACATGAATCTCTTACTATAATGACTTCCCTGTGACATCAGATTAAAGTGTTCTCTGCTTCTCTGAAGAAATAGATTGGAATGGACAAATGAATTTACCAGCCACTTCATTTAACAGGCTTTATTTTCTACCTTCAACTGGAAAGAGACATCTGCTGTATTTTACTTTTATAATCATATGATCAGCATTTTCGCCCCAGTGTCTTTTACAACTTTTATCCTCTTCTGCTTCTGTCTTTTTAAATGTTTGCAAATAACACTTTAAAGAACTAAGCAGGTTTTTAAATGCAAAGATAAGATTTTGAAATATAATTATATATTTATATATTTGCATGAGGGCCAAAAAAATCCTATTTGTTCATATATAAGAAACCAGTATGATAATAACACCTAGATCTTTCATGCAGCATTCATGAAATTTCATACCAACATATCACTCATTTGTTCATTTATTCTTTAACAGATGTTTATTGAACCAGGACTTCATTGATGGGCATCAATGGTCAACCAGATTGGAGAATACCTGCTTTAGTAGACCTTATGTTCTAGTGTCAAGAGACAGGTGACAAACAAAAATTAGTACGCCAAATATATTTGTCTAATAATAATAGTCTGAAGAAAATAAAACAGGTTAATGGAACAGAGAGTAACTTGTAGAAAAATAGTTTTTCATTTCAAAAATAAAAATTGAAACTCCTTTAATTGAGTCTCCATTTGGCATGTAATATAGAAAACAGAATATGGTGAAAGAATTAGAAATAACATATGCATAGTGTGAGGAAAACAGACTATTACTGCATTTTAAATCTAATTTGTTATGGGAGAAATTCAGCTTTAAATTTTTCAGACTTAAATCACACATATATTTTAAGGAAACTAAATTGTATGTAAATGAGGATTAAGATGAAAAATAGTAATGCTGTACAGCTCAGAGATTCTGCCTTATTACACTAACTGTATACTAATTGTGTGATTATCCTCTGTGGAGATTGTGCTTTTATGATGGAAGAATGCAAATTAATGACGAAAAGAAATTTACAAGTTAACATTTCTATCCAGAAAATATTTTTACCTCCAACTATTTCTTATACTTAGAATTCTCTACCTGACTCCACCACTAGCTGACCCATCCATGGCTTTGCCTATCTTATTCCCAAACTCATTGCAGTTAAAGAAAACTCCCAGGAAATATTTTTCTCATCATACAAACTGGGTCTGGGCTCACATTTTACTCTCGTAATATCACGTAGACTTCTTCATCATAACAATCATACTTCTGCTTGTATCTTTATTTGTGTCAGTCTGTCTACACCCTCCTTCACAGTGGACTACCAGAGTAAACCTGAGTGACCTTGAGCTAGCTGCATTTACCTTTAGATTAATCTTGACAGTTAACAAAATAAAAAAAAAAAAAATTTAACTTTCAGAAGAAAACACACAAACACAGAATAAAATTTCCTAAAATTACTTAATTCCTCTCAAAATAATTTCAACTTCTCATTGACAATTGTTAAAGCTGTTTCTTGGTCTTGGCCAGTCTTAAAATAGCACATTGGAATTGCCTCTCTCTCTCTCCCTCTTTTTTTTTTTTTTTTGGTTTGTAAAGATTTATTTATTATTTGAGAGAGAGAGAGAACGCACAGCGGGGAGGGGTAGAGGGAGAGAGAGATTGAAACTCAAGCAGATTCCGCACTGAGTGCAGAGCCCACCACAGGGTTTGATCTCACGACCCTGAGATCTCAACCTGAGCTGAAACCAAGACTTGGATGCTTAACTGACTGAGGCACACAGGTGACCCTCTCTGTTTCATAATCATCATCTTTCTTCTGTATTACCCTCCTCTCTTCACAAAGAAACAAAAAATTAGCTTTTTGAAATATTTATTTCCCAACTACTACCCTGACCTATAGCAGGGTACAGCAACCAAGAAACCTAAAGAAAGAATCTTCTCCCCCAAACTGCAAGAGAAAGGTTTTTGCCACAGCGATAAACTCCTTGAGGGCAGAATTCATGTCTATTTTTCCCATCATTCTTCCCCATTACCCAGTTCACTGCCAGACCCAGCAAAACCACATGGTAAACATCACCATTCACGAATGAATGAGTAAAAAGAAATCAACTGAAATTGAAGAGACCCAGCTTTGTGGGAAGAGCTGTTTGCTTTTTACGTCATTATTTTTCTTTTGTATCATAATAAGGAAAAGCTAAAAATTAATAAGGACTAAAAAGAAAAAAAGCAGTTGAGAACTCTCCATTTGAAATTCAAACTCCCTTTTGGAGAGATACAGAGCCAGGGCCATTTTACCTAACAGTAATTGCTATTTTTAAAGATTTATTTTTTTTATTTTGGAGAGAGAGAAGGAGAGAGAGCACGGGGGGAGGGGCAGAGGGAGAGAGAAAATCTCAAGCAGACTCCCAGCTGAGCACAGAGCCTGACACAGGGCTCAATCTCATAAGCCTGAGATCATGACCTGAGCTGAAATTAAGAGTCGGATGCTTAACCAACTGTGCCACCCAGGTACCCCTTATTTATTTGAGAGAAAGAGAGAGAGAGAGAAAGAAAGAGAGAGAGAGAGAGCTGGGGAGGGGGGGCAGAGGGAGAGAGAATCTCAAGAAGACTCCCCACTGAGCCAGTAGCCTTGTATGAGGCTCAGTCTTAGGACTCTGAGATCATGACCTGAGCCGAAATCAAGAGTCGGACGCTTAACCAAATGAGCCACCCAGGCACCCCTACCTAATAGTAATTATTAACCCTAGACCTAGAGCCTTTAAATTTCCTACAAAACTTAACCTGAGATGTGATGAAATAAGATTGCTCCCAAAATACTTAAAGAAAAAAAAATTGTGACAGTTAGCAGTGTGTTGCTTTTCTGCTCCAAATTCACTCTTCAATACCTGCTTTGTAATAATGACAGAATTCTGTAAAGCATTTCTCTTTTACAGTGAGCACGATGTTAAGCTTTCTCAGGAGAGGGTCTGGAGGGATGTTGCATGAGGGGCTTCTCTTAGTTCTGGACACAGGGCTGTTGGTCAGCAATGCAAATGCGAAAACATTTGCTAGAACTTTGCTGCAGTCACAAAACTAGAATGCTAGGCCCCCAGGCGGCAGGTTTCTGGCTGGTCTAATGATCACCTCCCTTTGAGCAAGCACTATTTCCTGGAGGGTTGCTTTCTGTTTTCCTAGTGACAGGGCACCAACTCTGACCCTGGTAACCATATAGTGACTGCAACCAACCCTCTCCAGTTAGATCTGAACTCCAACCAAGGGGAGGGGATTCCACTTCCAAGTTTCTTCTTTCTTGGGTTCTCTCCTGCCCTGGGATTAGATTTTTCCAAAGATGTACACTAATTACCAAGAAATCATAGCTAACCAGAGATTGAATAAATTATTTATAATCAACAAATCTCAAAAATCACCATGATCTTTTAAATTAATTTTTGAAAGAAATGTTTAAAAGATGTTGAATTTTTAATATTTTTCTATGATGTAGTTTATAGGCCTCCAAATTAAGAGTGCAAAAGATATCTACCAAGATATGAAAACTGACTTGGTCAGAATAAAAATTAACCAAAGTTAAATGATAAAACCATGTTACAATAATTTCTTTTTCAATTGTTAATAACTTCCATTACAAAAGAACTACTTATGTGTGATGGATGGCTAGAACATTTCCCTATTTAAATGATTCAGAGTATACTTCATAGAGGAGAAAGCAGGGTCAAAATTCTATTGGTGATTGACAACAGCAGTAACGATTTCATTGTTATTACCTGACATCTCATTTCACATATGCTCTCCACAATATCTAGCTTCATATTTTCTAACATATGGATTAAAACTGTTAATGTTAAATTTTACAAGTTTTATAACTGCTGAATCCTAGGTTGTGATTATGTATGTCTCTCAGGTATCTGAGCTTGAAGAAACTTTAATCTCCCCAGGGACTTCGTGATGTATCGTTGAAAAATGTTCCTTGATATGGACGGTAGTTTTACACTTGAGGATGCAGCAACTTGAAGTATGTAATGAAAACATTTTATTTAATTTTCAAAGTTTATAATTTTGTGAGAATGGCCAGTTATTTTTCCTATTTTCTGATACCCTTTAGCTCCTCAGTATCCAGCTCCTTGCCTGGTTCTTCCAATTCTTAGTTTTTCAAAAGTGTGAAATTTTGTAGGAAAGTTCTTACAATATTGAAGAACACGTATATCTACCTCCTCTTCTCTTAAAAAAAAACTAATTATTATTATTTGTCATTTTTTATTTTGGTAAAATGCATGCAACATAAAATTTACCCTTTTAATCACTTTTACGTGTATAATTCCAGGGCATCAGGTAGATTCATATTATTGTACGACCATCACCACCATCCATCTCCAGAATGCTTTAATCTGAAAACATTCACCAGAAAGTTACAAACCGAAATTCTGTAGTCAGTAAGCAATCATTCCCCTGCATTCCTCTCCTCTCTACTGCTATTTTCCAACATTTTTCCACTAAACAAACAGCCACAAGCATCTGTCCATGACAATAGACATCTATGACAGTACATTGTATATTACAATTTATATACTTCCTGGTGAGCCATTCCTCCTGAGCTCCCTTCCATAAGAGCACTTAAACAGTGTTTTATAAAGCCATATGTTCACTTCTCTGTCATCCTAGAAAATTTTTGAACTTCACAAGTATGGAGTACCAGTCTTAATCAAATGGTTATCTTTGGCCAAACATAATGCCTGATTTGGAGTAAATGATCAATTAGTGTGTATTGAGTGGATAAATCAGTGAATGAAGGAGGAATATCAGCTCCTTAGACTGGGGAACAAAAGATACTACGGCTGCAGATTCTGGGCAATAATCTCTGAGAAATAAATGACACCAATACATTTTAGTTAATGAGTATGTAAAGCTAAGGGTTTCATAGTGTACCTAGGGGAGGTACTCTATGGTTTCTGAGTATATATATTGATTTTTTTAAAATTTATGGTGAGCTCTGTGAACACATGACTTCATTTGCTAACATTTTATAGTTTCAAACAATACTTGTATATATATGTCACTTTATGCTTATGTTAATATAATTGTTTCTAAAGGACCAATTTTGATAGAAATCATAAATAGTAAATTCCAAACATAATTTTAACAGCAACTATTTTCTTTTTCCAAAAGAGAACTGCAATTATTAATAGTGAATTTAATGAGAGGTCAAGAACCAGTTATTGTGTAAGTGAACAGATTAATCAAAGAAGAAGTGGAAAACAGAAATAATTGGCTTATAAAGAATGTCTTAGAGCATGAAAGTGCATACAATCATTTCTGGTAAACAAATCTGGCTGAAGAAGCAGCTTTGATTCCCCTCTCTTTATCTTTTGTGTATCCACTTTAGAGGTTTGCTTTGCAGTTTTTATGAGGCTTGCTTAAAACATCTTATAGATATAACTGTCTATTTTAAGCACAGCCAGGCCATGGGCTGACAACCTCTTTTACTTTCACAATGGCATTCTCCTCCAGGCCCACGGATTCAGGCCAGCTTTCTGCATATGCTCACTAGCTGTCTGCAAAATCTTGCTCTTGCCACCATTGGGAGTGCGCACAGAAAATTGCTCATAGGATGGCTGTAGGGGAAGTAAGTTAAGTGCATGGAGTGCTGGGGGGATGCCTATGGGCCATCTGGGGGGATCCACAGTGGATCGTGGACAGGCTCCTGATTGGGGTCCTTGACGCAGTTAGTAGGATCTGCTTTTCTCTGATATGATCTGCTCTGAGCCTTGGCTGTTGTGCTCATGAAATCAGTATTCTGAATGAGGTTAAAGCAAATTGGGTCTCTTTGGCCATGTCACACATGGCGGTGAAACAACACGCTCTCACACATTCATTCAGTCACTCACTCACTCACTCTCACTTTCCCCTGCAGGAGAAGTCACCGGCTGAAAAGGGCTCCCTGGTGCTAAGATGTGCCACCTTGGGGGTAGGATAATGCAGGTAAAGTCAAACTGTTTCACTTACCCTCTCCAATATGTCTAATCTTGATTTTTTTGCTCCAACAGTATGGTAGAACTTCTTCATTGGAATCCTGGACTTCCAAAAAGGCCCTCCCACCCATGGGTGATCGCCTAAGTCAGTGTTCTCCAGGAGCACCCACACTGTGGCCAAGTGGGGCTGGAACCAGTTCATAGGCGTTTCAGGGTCTAGAGCCATAACCAAGATCTGTATACCTATTCCTGCCCATCAGTGAGTAAGAGTTCCCGGGTCCCTTTGTGTATGGTGCTGATGATGACAGAATCAAACAGGGCTCCAGTAAAGTTCTCTGGGTTATGGAGTTGTTTCTGCATCTATTGCTGGGACATCAGTGGATGAGTCAGCTACCAGAGTTCAGGCTTATCTTCTCAAAATGGCCCTCCTCCTTTTTGGATGGCCCTACAGTTTCATAATCTCTTACATGGATCCCATAGCTGCCACAAAGGCATGTTTGTCTGTGCATGATGCCAAATCGTTGTTTGGGGGTTTGGAGGGTATGAATACTTGTTCATATGCCTTATTTGGACCACTTGTTGACGTCATTCCAGTTCTCTTGTTGTTCACATTCATACAGCGTTATGTGTCAAACATGCCTCAGAGTGTCGTTTTAGCTTTCATCTGACTTGCCTTTGATGTCTATTGGAGACAGATATTCCCTGCAACACAGAGCAGCCTGCATTTGCCCTTGGCACCCAAGTGGGGGTATCTGCTGCTCTCTGTAATATTTTGGGTTTCCTCTCCTTCCATGGCCTCATTAACAGTGCAACATCTTTGAGGGAAGTTAGACTGAGGTGTCTCTATTAGAACGGGATTCTCCAGGTCTTCAGACCTTTAATCAGTTCTGGATTACAGTGTTTTCCCATTAGACAGAGGGTACTGCCAGAGTTGCAATGAGTTAATCCTTCAATTACTGCAGTCAGTGTAGCTTAATTTGAAATAAAAATGGATGATGTTAATAAGCTTAACTTTCTAGAAACCCAGCTTCATTTAAAGCAAACCCTCTGGGAATGTACATTACATTGCATTTAGTAGAGTATAAATTTGAAAATCCGTAACTTTGTAAAAAGTTATAAATATTTGTTTAGTGCTATGGGTGCATTTATTATGAATATAGGAATTTACTTACCAAATAAACCAATATTACTTATGAATAGAACTGAATTGCCAAATGGACACTTTAAGGACCAATATTAATATACTTTACACATTTTGATTAGATATGAATAATTATGGAATCTAATTTATCTTAAAAATTAAAATGCAGGTTACATAAGGAAAATTTTCTTTTCTTTTTTTTTTAAGATTTTATTTACTTGAGAGAGACAGAAAGAGAGGGGCACAAGCCGGGGGGTGGAGGGACAGAGGGAGAGGGAGAAACAGACTCCCCACTGAGCAGGGAGCCTGACTGGAGCTCTATCCCAGGACCCTGGGATCATGAAGGCAAATGCTTAACCGACTGAGCCACCCAGGTGCCCCAGGAAAATTTTCAATCTATTCTTAAATTTTTGTCAAATGTTTGCCGTGAGCTTCTGATATAGAGACAGTCATAAATATGTGTTGCAGGGCGCCTGAGTGGCTCAGTCGTTAAGCTTCTGCCTTCAGCTCAGGTCATGATCCCAGGGTCCTGGGATCGAGCCCTGTGTCGGGCTCCCCGCTCAGCGGGAAACCTGCTTCTCCCTCTCCCACTTGCCCTGCTTGTGTTCCCTCTCACTGTCTCTCTCTGTCAAATAAATAAATAAAATCCTTATAAATAAATAAATAAATAAATAAATAAATATGTGTTGCAGACTCAGGAAGTACATGCCATTAACATGGGTATTAAACTGTATCAAGTTTTTTAATAGCTTGATTAAAAGTACAAACTGTCTCTCTAAAAAATGTCCAAGCCCACATTTTTGCACATGGTTTTGTACATTCATCAACTGTCTGCAGTCTCTACAGGGACCTTTTAGTTCCTACAATCTTGAAAAGATACTGCATATATGCACAAACTATCTCCTATCACCATATCGTCAGTCTACAGAATATCAGTGATAACTTACATAAGCTTGCATGTAATCTCAGTACAAAGAAGTCTATTTAATTAGAAGGAGTCATTACCACAATCTTTAAGTTCTCTCTTGACTAAACTCTTTTGGGGGAAATATTATTGATATATGAGAAAACATATGCTTACTCAAAAGAAATTGAAGCTACAATGTAGATATTGCCATTTTGATAAGCATTATAGTGGCTGTTTCAGAGTACCAAATGCCCACTCCTAACGTGGGAAACTGCATACCTGTCATAATTTTGTACTTCTGCAAACTCATGGATAAAAATGTGACACAGTGTTATGAGATTTTATTTTATTTTATTTTAAAGATTTTATTTATTTATTTGAGAGAGAGAGAATGAGAGACAGAGAGCATGAGAGGGAGGAGGGTCAGAGGGAGAAGCAGACTCCCTGCTGAGCTGGGAGCCCGATGCGGGACTCGATCCTGGGACTCCAGGATCATGACCTGAGCCGAAGGCAGTCGCTTAACCAACTGAGCCACCCAGGCGCCCCATGTTATGAGATTTTAATAGGGTATTTTAAGAGAATCTCTTGAGCACCAAACCACTTTTGTTCCCTAGTATGAAGTATCTCTATTAAAATACAAAGTACAACACTTTTTACTGCTTCTCATTTCACTCCTTTTTATTTTGTGAGACTGAAGCTGGAAACATGGCATATTCCTCCTTGAACTTAAGTATCAACCAATTGTGCTCTAACTAATCCAGCATAAGTGGTTACAATCAAATAATAGAACTTTAATCCACCAAGGAAAGAATCAGTCAAATGCATTAATAAAATATTAAAATAATAAAACTAAAACAATAAGTAATAATAATGATAAAAACAACTAATTTTTAAACCTTCTCTGTATTGCACATTATGTTAAGATCATTAAATGTATTTTTCCCATATCTAAAAATAACTGTGAAAGTAATATAGATTCCAATTTTACAGGTGAGGAAATTGAGAAATAGTAGTCTTAGAGACTTGTCCAGGTGTCAAACCCTAATTCCATAATTCCAAACAAATTTTATTTGGTTCTAAAATTTTCTCTTTCTAATAATGTAATATGGCATCTCCCAAAGAAAATAAACACTTGATCAGTGTTAATAGACATGATATGGAGCTCAAATTCTCTTACTCAATTTAGAAAAATAAAATTTAATGTAAAATAATAAATTGATTCTTTTAAAATTCAATAAGCCAAAAATTTCTCATTTTCCTGTATTTTACATTTAAATAGAATTCACATAAAATTCAGCCTTCAAAGTGTAAAATTCAGTGTTTTTTAGTATATTCACAAATTTGCGCAGCTATCATCATATGTAATTACAGAATATTTTCATAGATCCAAAAAAAAATCTGGTACCCACAGCAGTCAGTACAAATTCCACTTTTTCCCATCCCTTTACTACCAGTAATCTACTCCCTCTCTCTCTATGGATTTGCTCATTCTGAACATTTTATAAACAGAATCATATAATATATGGTCTTTCTGTCTGGCTTCTTTCAATAGGCATAAAGTTTCCAAGGCTCATTCATGTTCTACCATGACTGTAGTCCATTCCTTTTTATGGCTAAATAATATCCCATTGTATGGATATGCCACCTTTTGTTTTCCCATTCTGCAGTTGAAGGACATTAGGGTTCTTCCCATTTTTTGGCTATTGTGATAAATGGTGCTATGAATGTTTGAATATATATAGATATACAGATTTTTTTAATTAATTTTATTTATTTTTTTTCTGTGTGGACCTATGTTTTCAACTCTCTTAGGTATATCCCTAATGAGTAGATTTGGCTGAATTATATGGCAATTCTATGTTTAATTTATTAAGAAACAACTAAACTCTATATATTTTTTTATTTTTCTTCCTTTTGCTTTTGGTATTATATTTAAGAAACTATTGTCTATAAGCTATACCATGGAATGGCTATAACCTAGATGCCTAAATTAATAAATTATGTTAAATGTCTTAAAATGAATGTATTAAAAAGTAAATGTTTAATTAGTTAATTTAGTAACCACTAGTTCTTTCTGAGAAATAAAAGAGAAAAACACAAAATCAAAATGACTTGGTATCTTAAGTATGTTTAAATTGATCTTGGAAAAGTATTTACTACATGGGAGTTTAAATCCAATATTTAATTTTAAAGAGATAAGTAGAACTGCATATACAAATGTTACTAGAATTATAAGTAATTTTGTTTAGCCAAATGCTAAATTAGGCTCAAGACCCAATTGTTCTGTTATTTTTCCCCAAATACTTATTAACTATACTATGATTCAGGTTTCTTCATAATTCTGTCAGGATAGATTGTAGTTTAATATATCTTCATTGTTCAAATTAAATATTCTGAGTTCTCTCTCCACCAGCTTTGCTTAAAATATTATAACTAAATACACAAGCAAAAGGATTTTAATTGTACAACAGCATGTTTCCATAAAATAAAGCACACAATAGTTTTATATTGACCAGGACATTTAAAGAAAATGATTGCTCTGTGATTTCTCATTTCTACTCATTGAATGAATAGGCTTTTCTTTCAAACATAAAAATGGCAGATTGCAGCTCCCCAGCATCTCTATTTGGAATCCTAGCTATTCTAAAAATGAACACTGCTGATCGCTTCTATGTAAATTTCCAACATTTGCTATTCTATTTTAATAGCAGAATACATTGGAGGACAAGGAAATCACATCATCTGTGTAGGTAAGGAATTTGTTTGGCGAAGGAAGTAGCTGAAGATTGTCCTCTTTATATAACAAGTGCACAAAGGGAGCTGCAATGTGTAACCAGTAAGATAAAAACACTTACTGATATAAGCAGCTGAATTACATTTGATTATGGGCTTTTTATTTTAATTTTAAACAAATTGTGCATCACAATATCACTCTTAAGTCCAAAGTGGGACTATTATAGGCTTCTGGCTTCAATGAGACATCCAGGGTTGCCAGGATACCACTGTAGGTGGCTGCCAGGCCAGTCTGCAGTAGTGTGTTGAGCTCCTGGCTCGCTCCAGCGGTAATCCTGCTCACCCAAAGGGCTGAAAAATCGGCCTTTAAATTCAGGAAGAGTGAGATAATGTGTTTTCTTGTTCAGTGCTGAGTTATGTTTATTCACTGTTTCTCCCTAAAAGTCAATCCCTTGCCATTGTTGAAAAACCTAGCGCTGAAAATCTAGCTGAGTTGCAAAGAGGGTTTTTCTTTCTTTTTTTATGTCAGGAAAGAATATTCACTCTAAGCTATAATAGACACGTGACCTTCATTTCAAGTGCATTGCAACAGGAGACACCAGATGTTGGTACAGAAGTTCGTCTCCTTGATTAACATGGTCCATCCAGTGCACTAGGGTATGGTTATTGTACTTAAATTGGCATTTCTTACCTCGCTTGCATTCTTTGTACATGTGAGAACTAAAGAGGTTTCATCAATTGTTTTTGAAGTGTATGTATAGATTATATTTAATTAACCAAGAGTAGTGTAGTATTTTCCAGATATATGAGTGTCTGTGGTGTGCATGTATGTGTGTGCATTTCTGTGTGTACATTAATTAATAAATATTAATTCCTAGTATAATTTATTTGTTTTGGAAATGGTTATTGATTTCCTACCTGGAACACACAGTGTCCACACATAAATATGTAGTGGTGAACAAGATTACATCCTTAATATCCTCAAGTTTATAATCTGGTGGAGGAGGTAGAAAGTAACTGTTAGTTTTCTATGATGTCTGTAATAGTTATCACAGATTTAGTGGCTTAAAACCAAAGACATAAAAAAAATCCACATGTATTCTTTTATAATTTTGGAGGTCAGTTGTCTATAATCAAGATAGAACTGTATGCTTTCTGGAGGCTTTAGAGAAGAATCTACTTCCTTGCCTTTCTAAGCTTCCAGAACTTCTTTGCATTCCTTAGTTTATGACCTCTTCCTCATGATACTCTAACCTCTTGCTTCCATTATCATGTCTTCTAGTCTTCTCTTGCCTCTATATTATAAGGACCCTTGTGATTAGGTGTGCCTCGATATCTAGGCATCTCAAAATCCTTAATATAATCATATTTCAAAGTCGCCTTTATGGGTGTAAGGTAAGAGGTTCTGGATATTAAGACATGGACATTTTGTGGAGTGTGGGAATATGACATTTTCAGTCTACTACAAAGCAAGTAACATTTTTGAAATATAAAATAATATCAGGTACTAATTAATGCTATGGATAAAAAGTAAGCAAGTTAAGGGAATACTGAGTCATAGCAGCCACTAAAGATCATGAACAGGGACATGAAGAGCAGATATTGAGCAGAAACTTGAACAAAGCAAGGGAGAGAAGCAATAGAGCATGTGGCAGAAGCGCTTTCCGCAGAGGGAGCAGCCAGCACAGGGGTCCTGAATCAGGCACAAACTTGACAGGTACAAAGAATCAGCACAAAGAGCAGGCTGAGCAGAGCTGGGGCAGAGCTCACTGAGGTAGGTTGAAATCAGAAAAAGTAGAGCTTTGTAAGTCATGGCAAGGACAATGATTCATGAGTAACTCTTTGCATCCACAACATGTGGTCATCTACCATTTTGCTGGGGTGCAGTTCTGAACTCTGCTTATTGCAAGGAGGTTTCTCTGCAAGAATGAGGCTTTGGGCTTGTGAGAGAGGTTAACTGATGACCCACCACTGTATCTATCGTCCTCTACCCGTGTGTAGGAAAAGCCACTCCTGAAGTGATAAATCCTAGTTTTGTGAGATTAGCCCATGAAGAAAGTCAGTCTATTCATACTCTATATTTTATGAAACTCTTTAAGCTAGTTCTCCAAACAATGCAAAAGTGTTCAGAAGATGAGAAGTGAAAGGTTAGAGAAAGCTGAGCATTGGTTAATCTCTTGTTTTAGAATTTGGAAAAATACAAATGATTTCAGACTTCAGGCCTTGCCATGCTATATCAATCAGCAACCTCGAGCTACTTTTCCTAAATACCTTTTTTTTTTTTTTAGAGAGATTTTCTTTATTTGGGGGTGGGGGGAAGGGGTTGGGAAGCAGAGGGAGAGAGAGAGAATCTCCAGCAGACTTCACTCTGAGCACAGAGCCCGACATGGGGCTCAATCCCAGGATCCTGAGACCATGACCTGAGCTGAAACCAAGAGTCAGTTACTTAACTGACTGAGCCACCCAGGCGCCCCCTAAATATCTTTGAATTCATGATTTTTGTCTCCATTACTACCGTTTGATTCTAAGGCACTGTCATCTCTCACTTGTATATTACCTGAGTCCCTTACTTCAGGTCCTTCCATTACAACTATGAAACTTACAGCAGCCCGATTTTTTTTCCACAGTGTGGGCAGAGTAATCTTTTATTTAAAACAATTAAAAGACATCATATAGTTCCTCTCCTTAAAACTCTCCAGTGCTTTCTTAATGAAGTTAACTTCTGTAAGGAGCTGCAGGATCAAACTCTTGTCTTCTCCACACCTTCTGATTACAATTTCAAGCAAACATTATGCTTTTTTTTCCCCCTGTGCTTTTATTGAAGCTGTTTTTTTCCTCTTCAAGGCTGACTACCTTCCAATTCCAATTAAAAATGGCTATCATCTTTCAGATCTTAATTCACAGATCACTTTCTCAAAGAAGCTCATTCTGGAAGAGATATCTCAGTCATGTATTTGTATGCCTCTATACTACTTCAATATTGTTTTCACAACTAGTAATTACAAGAGTTTTAATGACTGAGTGCATCTCTATGAATCACAAGACTGTATGATCCTTGGGTATAAAAACTAAGTCTGCTATATTCATCGTCATCCCCAAGACTTAAACCCTGTGAGAGCCGGAGGGGAATCTGACTAGTTTTCCCTACTAATGTGTTTCTGGCTCCTCTCACAGTGTCTTCCCATGGTAGGCAGTTAGAAAATATTTGTTGAATTGATGAATAATAAATAAAATGTGAAAGAGGGCAACATGCTTAGCCTGTAACACTGTAGGTCATTAAATCTATTATCCGCACCTTGGAAATGAGGTAGGGGACTGTCAGCTGTCTTAAATATCCTTCTTTCTCCCCAGTTTCATATGAGGGTTCTGCTTTCAGCTCTCACAGCTTGCACAGTGTGAAGAGCTGTATGCAAATATTTGCCTGAGATTGCCATTTGTACAGAGAAAAGCCTTGTTTTCTGAGATGGATCATTCATAAAATAGATATTGTAGTGGTTCTAGAAACTGAATACATATCTATTCAAAATTCACAGTAGTCACTCACAAATATACCACAAAGTTCTCAGTTAAAGCACATAAGACAGTTTAAAGACCTAAAAAAAACAGAGGCACATAATAAATTTAGTAACACAGGAGAAATATGGTTGGGCGCCTGGGTGGCTCAGTTGGTTGGGCAACGGCCTTCAGCTTGGGTCATGATCCTGGAGTCCCAGGATCAAGTCCCGCATTGGGCTCCCTACTCAGCGGGGAGTCTGCTTCTCTCTCTGCCCTTCACCCTTCTCTCTCTCTTTCTCTCTCTTTCTCAAATAAATAAATAAAATCTTTAAAAAAAGAGAGAGAGAGAAATTATGGTTGCTTAATTTTGGTTTAACTCTTCAGTAAAAGAGATGAATTCTTCACAGGTAGAATGATAAAAGCAGAAATATTTTGTATTCAGTGTCAAAGTAATCAATAAAAAGAACATGACACATGTAAAACTAAATATTCAGATTTTACTTAAATTGCCTGGAGCATAAATTTGATTTTTTCTATATTATTTTTTAAAGCATTGAATATGTTTTTATGTACCAAATACATTCATGACAACAAGTTAGAGACTGTAAAATTACCTTTCTCCTTCACTCCTTAGGAAATCATCCTGTAGTTTTAAATGTGTGGTTTTGGGAAAAACAATACTAATATTTCTTTAAAATTTTCTGTTAATTTCATGTAACTAAATAAGAATGCATTTTTCTTCCTGAGTAGAGCTGACAACTTCTAGGCATCATATCCTAATATGTGAAACCACCCAGATGTAAATGGGGGAGGGTGAGAAGGTATTCTTCAGATGGGACAGTTTAGCTAGACTGTCCATTTATTAGAAATATGTATCTTTAGGGCGCCTGGGTGGCTCAGTTGGTTAAGCGACTGCCTTCGGCTCAGGTCATGATCCTGGAGTCCCGGGATCGAGTACCGCATCGGGCTCCCTGCTCGGCAGGGAATCTGCTCCTCCCTCTCATGCTCTCTGTCTCTCATTCTCTCTCTCTCAAATAAATAAATAAAATCTTAAAAAAAAAGAAATATGTATCTTTAAACAAAGGATCAGCAATTTGATCTTAAGAGGTGGAAATATCTCCCTCTTTAAAAGCAATAGTCTTTTTTTTAAGATTTTATTTATTTATTTGAGAGAGAGAGCACAAGCAAGGGGAGGGACAGAGGAGAGGGACAAGCAGACTCCCTGCTGAACACCGAGCCCGGGTTGGGGCCCCACATGGGGCTTGACCCAGGGCTCGATACAGGGCTCTATGCAGGGCACCATGAGGAGCTCCATGCAGGGCTTGATCCCAGGACCCTGAGATCATAACCTGAGCTGAAGTCAAACACTTAACCGACTGAGCCACCCAGGCATGCCAGCAATAATCTCTTTTTATCCTAGTTTATAATGGCAAATTTCTAGTGATGTCTACCATATGCCAGGCAGTTTATGGGTAGGTACATTTATACGTGGTCCCTTTTGTTTTTAAAAATAACTAATTGAGTGAGGATTATTCTTTTTGTAGAGATGAAGAAAATCAGGCTCAGTAATTTTGGAATCTTCCTCTACATAGACAAGGAAGCACAACAAGGATATCAAACCAGAACTTTTTTGCTCCAAAGCTTGTTCTTATGATTTGATTAAAAGTTTCCTGTAAATCTGTGTATTTGAAAAGGATAGGTATGACATCAAAAGTGAACGTGATATATGATCAGTCTGTTGAATAAATATTTGTTAAATGCTCTGTGGAAGGGCTATAAAAATAGATAAGTACTACTTGGAGCTGTTTCTCATATATTCTTGTGAGACAGATATGCAAATAGATCAAGTAGGGGAATCTGAAAGATTCAAAACAGAGGGTTTTGTCATCAGTGAAATTGGAGCAAACAGCTGTGCCAGACATTCCAGAAACATTTCCTCAGAACTGAGGCCATATGAATTGGTCTTAGTAGCTAATTATAACTGCAAGTTGAATAAAGGGTGTTGGGCATTGAAAATGGAGGAACTGCCTTGCCACTGAGGTGTGAAAGCAAAAATTCATCACATCAATTTTCTTATGTGGGTCCTGCGAAATTACCAAATAACCTGGCCAATGTAGAATAATGTATCAGCTTTATTAAACTTTTGCACCCTAAATTGAAGTCTCCCCCCAGGAGAGGAAGACCCCGTAGGCTGTACATATATATGTGTGTAGGGGGATATAGAGTAACAGCAGGTGCACGCCTACTGTGGGTTATTAGAGCTCAAAGAATGAAAGAGGAGACCTACCTATCTAATTATCCATGCTCAGTTCTTTCCTGACGTTGACCACTAGGAAATCATTCCTACTCAGCGGATATTGGAGTGAGGAAAGAAGTTTGAAAGAACAGAAATAACTTCCTTATTACGATTTCCTTCTAATTAGAATGGAATGGAAGTTTCTCCATTGACACACAAACATAAGTGAGAGATGTGTCTAGCATTTTCCCGCTTTTTCTTCTCTTATTCGTGTTAACCATTAATCCAATAGTCAACCTCTTCAGGGGAAAAGAAAGGGTAGTGCTGCATCATCTTCAGGAGGCTCTCTCCAAACCATCCATTGCGTCTCTCAGTTTCCTGAATCCCAGTAAGTAATTCAGCTTTTACCACAAGAAGGCTCTGAAATGGTCTCAATAGCTCACCCCAGCACTGTGCAGCTCCTCAGTCAAAAGTTTCCTCTCTCTTCTATTTGCCATTCGAAATATACAAGCCACATCCAATACAACTCACTGAAAGCGATGCAGTGAGCTCAAAGGACAACCTAAATGCACTTCATGCCATAAATCAGCCATGTAACATGCTTCATATAGGAGTAGTATGAATCCCTTTTGATGATCCAAATCTCAAAGGGTAATCAAGGCTGATAGGATAATGTATTTACCTTGAATTTTATAACTAAAAAAACACCTCAAAATTCAAATTCATTAAGATTTAGTTCAGAGGAAGCATAAACCAAATACTTTCCTGGCCATTTTATTACAGAATACTTTCCAGGCCGTTTTGTTATTCTTGTCCATCTCCAACAAGCGAAGTTTTGCCGTGATGCCGAGGGAGAATCCAGGTGCTTCTGGCAACTGTGACATAAGTTTTGTTCCACCAAAACAAGTGTAATTTCTCAGGTCCTTTGAGGTTGACTCAAATCAACCCCAAATTTCTCCAGTGTCATCTGCATACCATTAACACAGCATTAAATGCAGAAATTAAGAAAATACAAACATACTTGAGTACCTAAAGCAGTTATTAAAAGCAAAATTATGCCTGCAGACCCCAGGGCTGGCTATTCTTTTCCAAAATCAAAGCAGAAACTCAAAGCTATCTTAAAACACAAAGCAGAGACGGTCTGAAAAAAAATTAAAAAATTAAAAAACCCAGAAATCTTAGATTCAGTTCTTTTGGAAATGTGACATCTTTAGGGTTAATGATGCCACTAAAATTTCCATTTCTGGAAGGAAAAAAGAATGCACTTACGCAGTCAGCATCCCTACTCAGCAAAGGGAATTGGCCATGCTTTCTGCATGAAGGTTTTAAATTCTTTTTTTTTTTAAGATTTTTTTAATTTATTTTTTAGAGAGCGAGCGAGAGAGAAACAGCATGAGAGGGGAGAGGGTCAGAGGGAGAAGCAGGCTCCCCGCTGAGCCAGGAGCCCGATGTGGGACTCGATCCCAGGACCCTGGGATCATGACCTGAGCCGAAGGCAGACGCTTAACCATCTGAGCCACCCAGGTGCCCCGAAGGTGTTAAATTCTGATACAGTGTCAGGCAACATTACCGGGCATACTTGAGGCAGACTTTCATCTCTGTGTCACACATTCAGTAGGTGCATTTTCCTCTTAGATCTGTGTTCTGAACATTCTGGGCTGCCTGGAGTGTGGACTCCGTCTCTTGTTTTCTGCCGTGTCCCTGCATTGGTCTCAGCCAGATAATCATTCTGAACAGATGCTTGAAGGAAGCCGCCCTTCGTGCCTCCGAAGCCTGTGCTCCTAGGGCACAAGCAAGGAAAAACACTTCTGTAGTGCCTGCTTCAGAAACCCTGTACCTTGCCTCAATTTTGAATTTTATAGGCTTTGAATAATTTGTGCTTCTTCAATGGCAGCACAACACCAAGAAGTAACAGTTGGAAGTGCCTCTGGTATTTCCTCTTTGTCTTATTGCTTCTTTACTTTCAGCCAGCCTCAGCGTATTGCCCTAACATTTTTAACTTGATTCTTCAGTTTGTGTCTTTTCTTTGCTACTGTATTCAGCACACCTACCCTTTGCCAGATCCTTCCTTTTCCTCCTGCGGCATCCCCACCGCCCCTTCTTCATCTTCCCTTGGTTTTCACCACACTCTAGATGAGGAGCGTTCATTCCAGAACATCACCTGTTTCCTTTTTCAACTCTGTCTTC
This sequence comes from Neomonachus schauinslandi, assembly GCF_002201575.2. Lineage (NCBI taxonomy): Eukaryota > Metazoa > Chordata > Mammalia > Carnivora > Phocidae > Neomonachus > Neomonachus schauinslandi. The sequence goes on along the minus strand of NC_058405.1, from coordinate 118,490,161 downwards.
TTTTATCTTCTCCTGCATTATGAAATGGGGGACTTCGGGGCCATTCTAACTCCTCCCATGGTGTTCCCCACGCCTCTAAGTCCCATCATTCTAAAGACAGCATCAGAAATGTGACTTTGAGTTTCAGAGATGGCGGAGCTATGAATTATCTTTAACTTTCTTTCCTCCTGTGTGTGAGATTTCACAGCATATTGTAGATATCCTTCATTGTTAATGCTTTGAAGTTATGATTTATTTTCCTTTTTCCTTGGATATAGAAATTTCTTTACCTTTTTTTTTTTTTAGATAGGATGGGGTTAAAAGAAGAAAATAAAGTAATAATACTTTTACATAGACTCCACCCTTATTTTGACTCATTTAAATGTTACCCTGTACACAGATATTAATGTAAATCCTCCTTGTGAAAAAAAAGCAAGTTCTGATATGCTAGTAACACCTACGGGGTAGCCTTAGCCCCTGTACTTGCTAGGCTGTGACTTTTGATGAGCAACTTCATCTCCTTGAGTTGTCACTTTTGCAACTGCAAAATGAAAATTTAAACAAAACAAAAATTCTTGTCCTATCTTTCTCATAATTTGAATTGTCTTTAAAAATAAAATGTGTTATGCCTATAAAATTTTGGTTGCTAGTTTATGTTTTATATGCTTCGATTTTCATGCACTGAATTTCTTTAAATTAGGACACAGATGTCTGATTTCATCTTATTTATATTTTAATAATTTTTATTTTCATATAGCACTTAGATATTGACAAAGTTTCACATAGATATCTTTAAACCTTGCAATAATTCTGATGGGTAGATATTGTTAACTCTGCAAACTTAGGTTTAAAAGAGGTAAGTCACCGACCTATGGTCCATACCTCCAAAAGTGAAAAACAATTTTATACTACAGCTTATCTGGATGCAGTTTTAATGCATATTAAGTAAAATGTACTTTTTCTCATGTGGGCAAACTAGGATATGTGGACATTTAATAATTTCTACTTCTTACTTAGATAACATGCTGACTGAATAATGACATAGTCAGCAAGACTCATTGAATATCCTCTAGGTTCAGAAGTGAAATGTGCTAAAAGAAGTAGCATCCCACATTCCTTAACCAGGAGGAGTTAGGGAAAAGGAGGAACAGACTGAGGTAGAGTCTTTTAAGATACAAAAAGAATGTGGCCTTAAAAATAGAGGACATGGCCAGAGGAATGATTTGTGTCTTTAGAGTAGCGAGGCTAATCTAGATGTAGATTATGGAATTTCTGAAGGTCTCGTTTAATTTTTTTATAATAATTAATTTAAACAAGTTTAATAGACATTGATTTTTATGCATCATTTTCTTGTCCAAGTTTTAAAGGTAATAGCTGTAATTTATACCACTGGGGAAAAAAAGGCTTTACAATTAGTATGGGAATGCTTCCTCATTATAGGTAAGAGCTACAGATAATTGAGTAGAGTAAAAATTATTATAGTTGATGTAGGAAAGACGTTATTAGGGTTCGAAACTGACAGCCAAGAAAGAATTCTTGAGACAACTTTGGTGCAAAAAAGTGGCTTTATTAAAGCCCGGGGACAGGACCCCTGGGCAGGAAGAGCTGCAATGGGGTCATGAGGAGTGGCCTGTTATATACTTTCAAGTTGGGAGGGGGTTAGGGGTAGCGTAAGTCTCTAAGGAATTTTGGAAGCAAGGTTTCCAGGACCTTGAGGGGGCTAGCTGTTGTTGGGAAAAGGTCATTTATTACCATCTAATAAAACCTTAGTCATGAGACCCTTCAGATGGGTATTGGTGGGCCTTCTGCTTGTGGGATGATTGCCAACGTGTATCTTGGGGGTATAGAGATAAAGGAAGTTTCTGAAGGAATTTTTATATGTTAAGGTAGACTTACAGGATCCTGGTGGGGGCTGGGAGAGGTTCGGGCTAGGATTGCCTTTTGCCCTTAGCAAGTATTAACATTGAGGCAGTTGAGTCCCTAGAGGAATGTCACTCTGCCTGTTTCAAGGACTTTGTCAATGGGCTGTATGTAGTAAGGAAATGAAATAATTTTTCTTCTGCCTTTGTTTCCCACATCAATAGTTAAACAGCATCTAATCTAATTTGTACTGCTGGATCACTAAATCCCTTTCTGAAAAGTTTTTTAAATGCTTCCATTATAAAAATGTGGAAATTTATATATTCACACGTACATATAAACATATATTTGTGTATGTAAACTATAAATATATAACAAAGTTTTGATGACTATAACAATCATACACTATCTTAAAATATTGAGATTGGTGGTGAAAAGAATGGATTTCTATATCTTTGTACACTCTAGTTTTTCTATTTACCAACTTTCAACTGAGCAAAAAAAAAAAAAAGCCCCAAGAGGCAAAATCTAATCAATGTGGATCTCCAGACTATGTCGGCTGTTGTTATCTAGTTTTGTGCTTTGTGTTTACGAAGAAATTGTTATCAACGGTTTTTCAGAATAGACTCACTTTTTAACTATATATCCATATCAAAATATAAAAAATATTTGACATTAATATCAAAATATCAAAAATATCTCCATATCAAAAATAAGATTGAATTACAGCTGATTTTTGCTCTGTTTGTGGTTTTCATGCAATTTCCTCATTTTCTTTACAAATCACTGCTTATAAAATTAAAACATAGCTCTACTTCTTATATACCATAGAGGTGAAAGGTTGAAATAAATTTCTAAATTCATTTACTTACATCCCATATGCCCTAATAAATATCCATTTTTTATTTGCCTATTACATGCATATATTTTGCAATAATAAAATTATCAGTGTTCCCTTACTTAAAATGGTATATATTCTTGTCCGTGATGAGTAGTAAGCTTTATTTAATATTAATGAATGGAAATATAAATACAAAGAGGTTAGGCATTTAAACTATTACTGTGATATGTAAAAGTAATGGTCTGTTAGAATAATGTTGGACAATGATTAATTTGGGGTATTAAATGATAGAACCACACTCCACAGAGCTCAGAGGTTCCTCAGACTTGCTTTGCATATTATTGCTATTTTGAACTCTTTATGCCATAAGCCCACTCAAACCAAAACAATTCCCCTTTTATCTGTCTTTTTTATTGATCTTTAAGATTTTGTTGTTAGAAAGGTTTCTCAAGGTCAAAAATATTTGAAAATATTTTATTGCTGTAGAATATTGAGTATTTTCTTTCCATTAATGTGTCGCATGGGAAGGCATGCAGTGCACATCATTACTGAGCATGATTATTTATTAAGTCACCTTCTTAGTTATAGGAGACCAATAATTTAAAGAAGGTTTACTGTGATTCATATATGACATTAAAGCACTTATTAGGTGTATTTACTATATATGTTGTGATCACATATTTCTTCAAACTCTTAAAAGTAACATGTAATTGATACTTATATTACCAAAATAAAACAACTTATGATTCTGTTTAAAAAAGAATTTTTTATAAATGAATCCTCTTAATATGTTCAAAATTATAAGTATTTTCAGTACTGTAAACTGTATCTCTTTAAATTTGTGTCAGAGCTTTAAAATTACCAATTAAAACCAATTAATCTAGGGGTGCCTGGGTGACTCAGTCATTAAGCGTCTGCCTTCGGCTCAGGTCATGATCCCAGGGTCCTGGGATCAAGCCCCACATTGGGCTCTCTGCTCGGCAGGAAGCCTGCTTCTCCCTCTCTCACTCCCCCTGCTTGTGTTCCCTCTCTCGCGGTTTCTCTTTCTCTCTGTCAAATAAATAAATAAAATCTTTAAAAAAAAAAATAAATAAATAAACCAATTAATCTAAAAGTAAATAATGTTATTAATGAGGTTTTAAAAAATAAACGTCCTTCTTTCACTCTCCATAAAAGAAACCTGACCTTAGCTTTATCTTTTGTATATGACTCACATAGCTCATAATAGTTTTATAACATAATATTTTTAATGTTCAATCCATATGGAACATTTTTTACATATGGCCTGAGATAGAAATCTATGGTTATTTTAATAGATTGCTAACTGTCCTATATACTGAACAATCCATTTTCCACACATTTAAATTACCATTTTTATTATATACAAACTCTAATGATTTAAAAAGTGCTACCAAGTATGAAGAATTGTGTTCCATAAACTTAGATGTTGACATTGATGCTGAATTTCCATTCTGAAATAAGTGCCAGATGGAGTCATAAGCATTGAAATAATCAGGAAACTTGGTCTAGATGAAGCCGACCATGGTGAGCATGTAAAGAGAGAGAAGTGCTATCATGAAATACCGATGAACAAGGATAAGAGACTAGACAGCAAGTTAAAGAAAAATGTAGGAGAAAATCTAGGGTATCTGTTCCCCATAAGCTAAAACCTGTACACTCAGGAAAGCAGACGTACCAATATGTCTGAAAAAGTTCAAGTATGGGAAAAATATAATGTGTCCTTTGTCCTTAGTAACAAAGATGTTCTAAGTAACCTTGGCTAACGTAGTTCCAGAGAAGCAATGGACCAAAACTGAGATTTGGAAAGCTGTTTCGGAAATATTACACAACTTTGGGATCTAGAAAGTGGGCATGTGATATGTTTTTTCCACAAAATTCATAGGCAAAATAAGTATTAGAATGGCATTGAAGTTAACTGCCCACAAATAAGTGAAATAGAAGGAAGTAAACCCACAAAAACAAGGAAATAGCTGTTTGTTTTCATTTAGAGAATTTTAAGTGGGTGACAAGGAAAAATTGTGCATATTTCATTTTCAACACATTCCTGGTATTGTAGCTACTCATGTGAAACATATTCAAAGTGTACTTACTTCAAATGGTAACACTTTAATTGTTTCTCTGCGGGTAAAATGAGTTTATTCTCCAATTTGCGGGCAAAAATTCTGCTTTAAAATGTGTTTGGTTAGGGGAATCTAATTCTGTTTAAGAAAAAGGAGTCTATAATTCCAGGTGAATTGAGCTCTATTGCTGTAGAAGATACATTACTATGATTGTACTAATAAAACTCCATTGTTGTAGCATGTTTCCAATTAGAATTACATATAATTATGCCAGATGATTGGTATTCAGCCCACCCGATAAGTGCTATTTATTATTACTTAAGCTTGACCTTAAAAATGAGTAGAATTTTCATATTGAACACAGTGGTGGAGGGAAGATATAAAAGTAGGGGTAGTAAAGTCATCCCAGATCAGAACAGAAACTCAAGGAAACAAATGAAGCCTAAAATTGCAAGATATTTGTGCAAAATACCTTAGGTCTGTCTAAATATTCTTACGTCTATATCAGATATATCATCCATTCAGTGAGGGTACATCAAGTTATCTATTTAAAATGTAATTTGTATTACATTATTTAACATGTAACTGCATTAGTTAGACCCCATGGATTCAAAGCCAAGCTGTATCTCATGTTCTCAGGGAGTTGGTAGTGCAGTGAGATTTAGGAAAATAATGAAATTGAAAGGGTTGAGAGGTTGTTTTAGGCAATGAGGAGAGTTTGGAAAGAGGAGAGTGACAGGCTGCCAGTGTGGAGATTAGCTCAGCACATCCAGTGATTAGATCAGAGCAGATGAGCCCAGGCGTCCAGTGAGGAATCAGGAGGGCTGCAACTTTGACATTTCTCCCTCCTTGTCCACCCTCTGCAGTCCCACATCAGCATTTCAAATCTTGGTTAAAAAAAAAATCACCGATCAGCCTTTAAATGTAATTTTGTTCATTTTGTTGTTATTATCACTTTCTACAAAAAATAAAAAATAAAAAATAAATAAATAGCTCTGAACTGGAAAAGTAAGAAATGTCTGTTCATCTTTCCTCTACTTAACTGTTCCTGCCTCCCTCCCTTTCTTGACTCTCACTTTTTTTCCAAGTGCTTTGGTTTTGCTGAAACACTTCAGTGACACCCAGCTCTAAGGGAAGTGTAGAACTTCTGAATGGCATTCTAAAAGCAGGTCCCCTGTATGGATGAGGAGTCAGCACTACTTGACCACAGTAGCACCTGGTGGGGGTTCTCACCCAATTTCCAGGAGTGAGTTACAGTTATCGCTGTGTCTGTCTATGTTTCTCACTTCTCCCTGCTGTAACAACACCTTGAAGAGTCGAAGCACAAACTTTTTCAGAGTTCCTCAGCTCCCTGCAGAATCTATTGCAGACAAGATTTCTTCTTACGGTGTATGCAGGGTTGAAAATGAAAGTCCCAGTGGCATAGAACTTGCAGTCACCAGGACTTCTGCTTCTTCCATGTGCCCTCTTTTCCTCATTTCTCCTGGCTGAGTCAGGAAATACAGTGGTATGCCTATTTTGGTAATGCAAATTTCCTTTGTGCTTTTTTTTTTTTAATACTTTATCTTTGATCTTAGGTCTAAGATATTCTTTATAACATATCATGCTTATACTCTGAATGCCTGAATACCATTGGGACTTCTTTTGTTTCTGATTTCAGATTGAGGCTCACTCATTCATCATGTACGACTGCATCATTTCATTCAGCTGGCTCTTCTAAATTTGACACAAGGCAATTCTTTCATTATCAGTGTCGCCTTCATTTATAAGGATGTTCTTTCTATTGAAAATAGGGGCAAATGATTTGCGGTGAGTCTCATTTAATTATTCAGTGATTGCTTTTAATCATATAAGTATTCCATATGTTATTTCCAATTTTCAGCAACAGAAAACCATATTGGTTTACTTAAATATCCTACTTGCTCTATTTTTCTATCAGTATTTCTGCAAAATAAATATGTCCTTATTGAAAAACAAATACAAATGCATTAATTTTGAAGAAAATGAGAGCATTTTCAAATTTTATATTACAGTCTTCCTTTTATAAACCATTGCTTTAAAAGTATATACATTTATCTGTTTTCTAGTTATATCCTGAGCAGGGTATTAATTTCTCAGCCACACTCAAAGGTATGTTTTTATTTTTCTGTGAGTATTTTATAAGTGAATAAACACTGACTCATTAAAGTTTTCTTTTTTTTTAAAGATTTTATTTATTTATTTGACAGAGAGAGAGACAGCTAGAGAGGGAACATGAGCAGGGGGAGTGGGAGAGGGAGAAGCAGGCTTCCCGCTGAGCAGGGAGCCCTATGCGGGGCTCGATCCCAGGACCCTGGGATCATGACCTGAGCCGAAGGCAGACGCTTAACGACTGAGCCACCCAGGCGCCCCCTCATGAAAGTTTTCTTATATTTAATCTGGAAATCATACTTTTTTTGGTTTTATACTAGTTGATCAAATTATGCCAAAACACTTCAAGTGAAGTTTTAGCTATATGAGTCTACTGCTTTCCTGGGTAAAAGATAGTGAGTTTAAAAATATTGATTCCATTTGATATTATTTCTTCTCTAGTACTTGTAAAACATGCTAGATTTATTTGAAACCTTATATTTGGAATTCATCTTCTTAAAAGGTAGATTTTCAGAGATTCCACTATGATTCATGCTTGATGATCCATTAAAATAAACAAAAAAGTCAGGGCATTTCATCCGGTTCCTAAAGGAACGAATATTATGGAAATATCACCAAGTTCTGTCTTGTGTTATCAGATAAAGGAAGACCATCCAAGGGTCACAAATTCTTTGATATGTACATTTGTGATAGTTTAAGAGCAATGTAAAGAATCTAATCTCTCCCCTTACCTCTTGCCCTTACAGAGTTGGTAAGTAATGTTTCTTGGTCACAAATCAGATCATAGCATCCCCTTTCTATGCAGTATTAAATAAATAGCTCATAGCTTAGTAACATTTTGAATCATACTAATACCAGAGAGTTCTTCAGATTGAACCAAGGTTAGCGTAATGTAAATTTGAACAGCTAGCTCTGAAGACAGCCTCAATTAAAAAATAGAGTTGTGGGCGCCTGGGTGGCTCAGTTGGTTAAGCGACTGCCTTCGGCTCAGGTCATGATCCTGGAGTCCCGGGATTGAGTCCCGCATCAGGCTCCCTGCTCGGCAGGGAGTCTGCTTCTCCCTCTGACCCTCCCCCCTCTCATGTGCTCTCTGTCTCTCTCATTCTCTCTGTCTCAAATAAATAAATAAAATCTTTAAAAAAAATACAGAGTTGTATGTTTCTATGTCCAGAGCCTGTGCAACATTGGTAGTATGATGCTATTTATTCAACAAATAATTACTGATTATCTGTTGTGTGTTAAGAATATGTGAAGTATGGCAGATTAATATGCAAATAAGATCCAGCTTTTCATCAAAGGTTCTTTCAGCCTGATGAAAAGGACAGCCCAATGAAAGTTACTCTACACTGTGAGAATTCTGTGGTAGACTATTGCTTTGGAATTTATAAAAGGAAAAAAAATGGAGCCAAGGAGCACACTGACTCTGCCTTCTATAAAGGGAACTTCAGAAAAAAGATTTTAGGACTGAGAATAGGTGAGGTAGTTGGGCCTGGAAAGATCATTGCATCTGTCAAACTGTGGAGGCCTAAGAGGGACCTACCGGTTGGGCGTTGTTTTCTTCTCCAGTGATGGTGGAGAGGAAGCAGAACAGGGAAACTGGACTGGACTGATGGAGACTCTCCCACACCATGCTAAGGTTAACAAGGCCTTTTCTTTTCCTCAAACTTTCCAAAGTATATTAACATTCGTAATTTTATTTCTAATGTTAAATAATTTATTGTAAGTAAGATGCCTAGCCTTCTTCATTCTTGTCAAGGTGGTTCTTAACTCTGTTTTGGCTATTTTTTTTTTTTCGTTTTACAAACATCACAGCTTCTTTCTATAGGATTACATCCTAGGAGTATTACATATTCCTCACGTCTTTCCCTCCTCCGAGGATCTGACTATATCTCTGACATTGATACTGAATATTGCCCTCAGTTTCCAGATGCCCGAGAGACCCTTTGTATGACCCACATGCAACATCTAGAACTGTTCAGATTTTTTCCCCTTCAATTTCAACATATTATTAGAGACTTCATATTCCCTCATAAAACTGAAATTAGGACAATAAGGAACAAGTACCATCTAAGAAATATAATGAATGAATAAAATCTGTAGGATTGACATGGCATTTACTCTCGGTAGTAAGCAGGATATAAAATGAAATCTTCCTTACTTAGAAAGTCAAGTAGCAATAATTTGTATTAAATATAGGAGATTTAATGATGCCTTACAAGGAGTTAAAGATCATGGCATAATACTTTCTTTTCTTATTACCATGTGAAGGATTGATACTCAAGGAACTTCTATAGCATGAAATGAAAAAGAACATGTATGGATAAAGTTTTGAACATATATCAAATATAACACCGAGGGACCTTGCAGACAGTTGCTCCTGGTAAGCCGCCGTTGGAAAGAAGGTGCTTTGTTTTGAGTAAAGATTTCTGGCTGGTTCTCAAACCAAGGAAGTCAAAAATACCTGCATCTACAAATTGTTGAAGCAGCCATATATTAGCAGATCATTTTTAGTTATTCATGGTTTTGTGACGAGAGTGGGAGGTAAGCCTGCATGGCCAGTGATAACCTATACTCCATGCAGGCTTTCAGAAGGATGCTCTTTGTTATAGCTTTGTGATTTCAAGTGTACCAGTTATAATTACAGGGAGATGGTACCATTTTAAGGCATGGAGATCTTTATATGACAGGGGAAGAGCCAAAATTAAAATTAAATTATACCTGTTTTTAAAAAAAAGGATAGAACCTTGTTCTTTTACATTCTACGTCTATAATTTAATATGCCAGTTCAGATACGCCTGGCAATGGGTTTCCTATTCTCAGTTACCTTGTGGGTGTAATAGCATGGTTAAGACCTACTCAAAAGTTATTACTGTAAAATCGGTCTTGCAACACTTTGACTTTAATTCTACTAAAATAAGAAGTAATCATGATAGCTGGAATTTTTAATTGAGAAATGTGGGAAGATTCCCTGGGACAAAGAAAAATGGGGGAAAAAAATTCTGGACTTTTCCAGAAAAAAACATTAACTCCAGTGACCAACGGACTATCTTAATATTTTTATTAATGTAATGTAGTACCTAGGGAAAAGGAAATAATGATTGAAATTAGTGGGTACAGATTCATATAATTATCCAAGCCTGCATGGTAGAAATATTCCAACAGAGTTTTACCACTAATTTTCTAAGGGTTTCCAAAGCTGAATGGACTTAGTAGAGTTAATCAGTAAGAATATGTCTTGGGTTGATTAGTTTTAGGTTAACGTCTGTAAGGTTGAGTATTATAAGTCCTGAACGTATGACTTATTCACATTAACAAAAGCAAACCCCATTTCCACTGCCGTCCTGAATCAGTGACAACAAAATGAGAACATTTGAAATTTGTATATCCACATTATTCGATTATAAACCTGCAAAGCCTGCTAGCCAGATATTAATCTCCTGCAAAAAAGTCATCTTTTGAGTTGTATTTCTGGGGTGTTCTCAAGGTGCAGTGCTCTGAATAGATTGCTTTACTCTGGCCCTCTGGGCTGTTTGTGCCAATGCCAACCCTCACGGCAGGACCCCTCTCCTGGACAGTTGCATCCTCAGCTGCTCAACACAAGCCGTGGCTCCACTTTTGCCTCAGGACTCCAAGCTGATCCCTGAGCCGCTGCCGTCCTTTGCCACTGCTGCTCTATGAAAAGTGGGGGCTGCTAGTGCTGCTGTTTATACTCAGTCTATCTCCACATCAGTACAATACTAGTAGCTTACTGTTTCTCCTACCACCCCCCACTGCCGATGCGTTTCAGGTGTTCATGTCTCAGAGCCTAGGGTAGTACTTCAAGAGTTCAGAGACAGATAGAAATCTCTTCCTCTATCATATTGGTCAGATATTAGTTTTAGTATGCTCTACCCAGATTTCACTAGTTCACGGAATATTTGACGATGGAATCCTCAATCCTCTTAACAAGGGAAAGAGAATATCTGCTTCACCCATAATAGCCAATCTCATCCTCTCGCCCAAAGGACATTCTCAAAATATAAATAGATAAACAAACAAAGTAGCTGCTATGAGCATTAGCATTATTTTGGTGTCTGTGGACATATGTTTTCATTTCTCATGAGTAAATAGTAGGTAGATGACCCAGTAATTTTATTCCTAGGTATTTACCCAAGAGAGATGTAAACATATGTTTGCAGAGAAACTTCTATATAAATGTTCATGGGAGTTTTATTCATCATAGTAAAAAATAACTAGAAATGACACAAATATCCCTCAACCAAATGAATTTAAAATGGATTTCAAATTTAAAATGAAATGGATTTTGGGGTGCCTGGGTGGCTCAGTCGTTAAGCGTCTGCCTTCGGCTCAGGTCATGATCTCAGAGTGCTGGGATCGAGCCCCACATCAGGCTCCCTGCTTGGCAGGGGGCCTGCTTCTCCCTCTCCCACTCACCCTGCTTGTGTTCCCTCTCTAGCTGTGTCTCTCTCTGTCAAATAAATAAATAAAATCTTTAAAAAAAATGAAATGGATTTTTAAAATGTGGTACATTCGTACAGTAGAAATCAGCTGAGAAATAAAAAAGGACAAACTTTTGATATTGCAAAAACATGGGTGAATCCCTCTAGCATTATGTTGAACAAAAGAAGCTAGACACAAAAGAATGTGCACTATATGATTCTATTTATGTGAAATTCTTGAACAGGCAAAATGAACTTATGGTGACAAAAATCTGAACAATGGTGGCTTGAGGTTGGAGAGTGGAAGAAGGGGCATAACTGCAAAGATAGAAATGTTCTGTATTTTGATTGGGGTGGCATCACTTAATCTGTAAATTTTATCATAGGTCAATTACTCCTCAATAAATGTGGTTTTTTGTAGGACCTGGGGAACATTGCTTCCCAAGGTCTGAGTCATTCAGTTCCTATCCTGCTACTCTGATCTTTTATAGTACTTTACTGAAAATATTTTCATGATATTCTCAATTGATTTTATAACTACTCTACATACAGCTTCTATAAATTAAATAAGGCAGATATTAGTACCCTATTTTGCAAGCTTTTGCATATTTTGAAACATGATTGACTTTCCTGGACTTGGCTTCCCTTCTCAGCTCAAAGCCATTGTATCTACCAATGCAATACACAATTCACCTATATTTGCTAACAGAGAACAAAGTTTAAAAATGTTTCTTTATGGGGTGCCTGGGTGGCTCAGTTGGTTGGGCATCCGACTCTTGGTCATGAGCTCAGGGTCATGGGTTCCAGCCCCACGTCGGGATCTGAACTCTGCATGGAGTCTGCTTGAGATTCTCTCTCCTCCCTCTGCCTCTCCCCTGACTTGTGCACACAGTCTTTCTCTCAAATAAGTAAATATATCTCTTTTAAAAAAGGTTTCTTTGTGGGCGCCTGGGTGGCTCAGTTGGTTAAGCGACTGCCTTCGGCTCAGGTCATGATCCTGGAGTCCCGGGATCGAGTCCCGCATCGGGCTCCCTGCTCAGCAGGGAGTCTGCTTCTCCCTCTGACCCTCCTCCCTCTCATGCTCTCTGTCTCTCATTCTCTCTGTCTCAAATAAATAAATAACATCTTAAAAAAAAAAGTTTTCTTTGTGACAGCTAATAGAAAAAGAAAAAAAAATACCTTGCTTTCTTTACTCTTTTCAATGCATTTGTAATAATAATCTAGTATTAACTTGTGGTAAGTTATAATTTTGAAGTCTGGCTTGAGTTAGAAGGTGATATATCCTTGATTTATGCAAAGAGCATCTAACTTCTATATGACATAATAATTCATGACATTCGTTAATCATATCCCTTCATCTTCTTACCATCTGGTCATTTTCCCACAGAGTAAACTTTTATAAAGCTATTTCCCAAAATACATTTTTCATGTTTTTAAATGCTTCACAAAGTCATCTTTATTCTTTTCACTTGATATTTTTAGCCTTATCTCAAGGTTGCCACAGTTGCATTGCAAAAGGTTTTTCCATTAGAAATGGTACTGACTGTAAAATAATGTTCTTAAAATAACACTCCAGAAGTATTATTTATTTTCTCTTTGGCGCAGAAAATATACTGCAACAACTTTATAAACTTGTTCAGCAAAGTCAGCCAAGAGCCATTTACAACATATGCTATATACACAAGGGCAGTGTGTTGGCTCGAATTCTTAACTAATTGTGTGTAACAGCAAAAAAAAAAACCTTAAAAGTATTTTGAAAATTAAGTACTCCATGAAACTTGCATCTACCACATAAAATCTATCATAAGCAAATATCCCAATGTCACTGAGGTTATTGCTGCCATCACTAGGTATAATCTCCTCAACAAATACATAGAGTTACAACCATCGAACAAAATGAGATTGATTAATATTACAGGTAATATCTTAGTAAATATAATTCTATGTCCACAATCTCACAATTTCTTCTATTTAGTTTAGGCAACATTTTTTTTCTTGGTTTGTGTAACCTTATGTATCTAAACTATTGCATCAGATTAGCATTTAATGTGTGTAAGCACAGGGTGTATCTTCCAATCTTTGGAAGAATTATCCTAATAATGAGGCACCTGTGGCTCAGTCAGTTAAGCATCTGCCTTTGCTCAGGTCATGATCCCAGGTTCCCAGGATCCCAGGATCGTAGGATTGAGCCCCGCATTGGGCTCCCTGTTCACCGGGGAGCTTGCTTCTCCCTCTCCCACTCCCCCTGCTTGTGTTCTCTCTCTCAGTCAAGTAAATAAATAAATTCATTAAAAAAAAAGAATGTTTTTACTCTATTTCCTACTTGTCAACAAACCTAGTCAAATTTACTCTTCAGTTTTTTCTGATTTCTTCTTGGTTCTGGGAATTGTGTGCCATCTTTACTTCTTCACTGAATAAATGCATACTCCAACATTTGTATGGCCTTGAGTAATCCAGAATACTTAAATTTGTTTCTATGTTGCTGAAATGACAAAGAACCTGAGCTTGAAGAATGTAATACATAATATAATCTAATATTAATTGTTCTTTATTTTGATGAACTACATAGTTAAGGGAAAAGGTATCCAGGTATTATGGTAAAAGCATGTAACTATGTGATGCCTGGGTACAACAGTTGGTTAAATACCCAGATCTTGGTTTGGGCTCAGGTCGTGATCTCTGGGGCCCTGGGATCTGAACTCTGTGTCAGGCTCCCCACTAAGCGTGGAGTCTGCTAAAGTTTCTCTCTCTCAGGTTGCCTGGGTGGCTCGTCAGTTAAGTGTCTGCCTTCAGCTTAGGTCATGATCCTGGAGTCCCGGGATCGAGTCCCACATTGGGCTCCCTGCTCAGCAGCGAGTCTTTTCTCACCCCACTTGTGCACTCTCTCTCAAATAAATAAATAAAACCTTAAAATTTTTTTTAAAAAATCCTCTCTCTCTCTCCCTCTGCCCCTCCCCTGCGTGCTCTCGCTCTCTCTCTCAAATAAATAAATAAATCCTAAAAAAAAAAAAAAAAGGGCATGTAACTATGATTGAGAAAACGGACTCTTTTTTTTTTTCTTATGTTAATCCATCATTAGTTTTAGATGTAGTGTTCCATGATTCATTGTTTGTGCATAACACCCAGTGCTCCATGCAGAATGTGCCCTCCTCAATACCCACCACCAGGCTAACCCATCCTCCCACCCCCCTCCCCTCTAGAACCCTCGGTTTGTTTTTCAGAGTCCATCGTCTCTCATGGTTCGTCTACCCCTCCGATTTCCCCCGCTTCATTCTTCCCCTCCTGCTACCTTCTTCTTCTTCTTCTTCTTTTTTTTTTTTTTTGACGGACTCTTTTTATATGGTATAAAATGAAACTGGGTTCAAGTTTTACTTGTATCATTTACTAACAAAATAAATTTGAATCAGTCACTCCTATTTCACTTCCTTCATCTCAAAAACGTACAGAGGAGGGGCAAGAACCTCAACTTAAAAAGAAGGAAGTAGAAGCTTACAAGCATTTCTTTTCCTTTCCAAGTCTACCTTAATAACTTAATTTGGCTTGAAATTGCTTTTTTTAATTAGTTCAAAGATGTTAGCAAATTTTGAAATGATACTGATGCAGCAGTTTTAACTTAAAAAAATCATGAGAAGTCTGGCCCCTTGCTACATGATTTAGAGGAGATATATGTAATTTGATTTTTTCTAAATTAGTGAAAGATAAATAAAAGGCCAAGCTAAACTCTAAAACTTCATAATTAATTCTAAATTGCTTATATTTTGCAAATTAAAAGAAAATTGTCATGGATTGTATTCTTTCTGAGACCAAACTTACAGAGAACAAATTAAGAAGTATGTAATAGATGATGTCTTTTATTTTTAGTCTTTTTTGAGGTTTGAATATATACACAAAAGTGTGCCTATCCTAACTCTACAGTTTGATGAATTTTCATAAACAGAATACACCTGTATAATTAACACCCTGATTAGGAAACACAACATTACTAGAAGCCCAGAGTCCCCCTTCATGTCTTCTTCCAGTCACTAGCCACCACACACAATACAAGTGTGACCACTGTGTTGACTTCTAAAAACATACGTTAGTTTCACATATTTTCTATTCTACAGAAATGAAATTATACAATTGTTTTATTGTGTGATTCTGCCCACATTTACTTTTCATTCACCTAGTGATCATTTAAATAGAGTTAAATAGTTATATCATTTAAATAGTTTAGTTATATAGTTATAGTTAAGTAGTTAAATGGTTATATCATTTATAGTTACTGTTAAATAGTTTTATCATTATATAGTTCCAGTGTTTGGTGGATCCAAATAATGCTAAAGTGGTTATTTTGAAATCTGTCTTTTGGGGAATATAAATACATGTCCTGTTGGGTATATACCTAGAAGTAGAATTCTTGGCATAGAGAGGATGTGTGTATTCAGCTTTCCTAGATACTGTTGTGTGATTTTTTTTCAAACTGATTTTATCACATTTGGCTCCCATCAGCAACACATGAGGATTCCTGTTACTTCACATCCTTGCCAACACTTAGTATTACCAGATTTTTAAAAACTTTAGCATTTCTAATGTGTGTAGTAGTAGTAGTACATTGTGTTCTTAATTTGAATTTCTTTGACAGCTAATGTCAAGCACCTTCTCTTATGTCTTATCTATTCTTTTCTCTGATGAGTTTGTCCAGATCTTTTTCCCATTTTCACTTCAGTTGTGTCACATTCACATTATGCAATTCCCAAGATCTTTGTGAAATACAGTTTTTTTTTGGTGTAGAAATACATATATAAAGAATAGGAGAATCAGAATTTGGAGGATGCTAGAGGGTCTCTAGTCAGTGCTGCTACTCTAGTCTTCCCTGGAACCAAAATAAATGTCAATAAGTATCCAAGCACAGTTTCATGGGGACAGCACAAAAGCCACATGTGGAATTTTTCACTAGTAAGCATGCCATTGATTACAATTGAAGAATGTAATTACAATTGATTACAATTTTGTCATGTTGCTATGAGCATTATCTAACAATAAATCAGCTCTGAGGAGAAGTTCTGTGTTTTTACATAATATTTTTATCTCTGTGCAGCGACCTACCTTTTTGTAGCATGGCTCTGTGCTGGCTTTTCTACCACAGGTAGACCTTCCTAGGTTTCACCATTGCAGATTGTGTGTGTGGGGAGGGGAGGGCGGGGGGGGGGGTATAATGAATTGTAGTAGTTCCTTGTACATTTTGGTTATGAGGGGTTTTTTTGTTTTGTTTTTGGATATCTGAAAGCAAATATCTTCTCCAATTCTCTGAGAGGCTTTTTCATTTTCTTAAAATTGTTTTAATGGAAATTTTAAATTTTTAGCATAATTTAATTATCAACTCTCCCCCTGGATAATTAGCTCTCTTCGTCTTAGTGTATTCCAAATTAACTCAGTTAGTTTTCTCTATTGTCTTCTATAAGGTCTATTGTTTTATAAGGTAATTGCCATTTAGATCAGCAATTTCTCAGAAATTAAATTTTGTGTATAATGTGAAGTAAGAGTCAAGATATGTTTTGTTTCCTGTGCATACAAATGCTCCAGCACATTTTAGTAAAGAGGTTGTTTTTGCCCTATCACTCTGTACTGTCACTGTATCATAAGTCAAATGATCATTTATGTGGGTCTTTTTCTAAACTCACTCTTTTGTTCTTTTGGTCATTTTATCTACAATAGAGCTAATGCCATATTGTTTCAATTATCTGATAAATTTTGTTTTGTTTTTCTCTTTTTTAAGATTGCCTTGTCTATTCTTGGTTCTGTGCATTTCTACATAAATTTTAAAATCATCTAGTCAATTTCAGCAAAAAAAGAAAATACAGACTTTTATTTGGATGACATTATACATACACAAATATAAACACATTTTGTCCTGTTTATAATGAAAAATGAAAGCCATGTATGAAATTCCATTGTTATTTCAAATTCAATTCTTATAAAAGTAAATAACTCCCATGTAATAGGTGTAAAAGAGAACAAAGCAATGAGCTGAACATTTAATAAAGTCAGATTTGATAAAGATGGCTGAGGGTTGTTCACTTAAGAACCATCACTTAAGAACCACAAAAAGACAGATACAGTAAGAATTTAAGTGTGGGGGGTTAGTGCAAGAAGATCATTGCTTATAATTCAAATTTTACCTCTGATTTTTCATTCAAATAAAATTGGAAGTTTTTCAACATAAAATAAAACAATATAAACAGGGATCAAAGCACTTAAGGAGAATTCCAAATGTTGGAGAGATTTATGATGTAATGTTAATAAACATTTTCAATTGAGATAAAAATGTTTCTGACTCTTAAGTTCTCAACTGACTAAGAAATAAACCTAAAATGTTTGGAAGTTGACAAATTGGAATGAAATAATAAGAATCTAGTTTAGAAAAGATATTATGACCTGTTCACATTTTTTAAACCTCAAACTTGTGTGTTCATTTAAATAATTACAGATAAGCAATTGAAATAATTAGTGTCATATATTACCTGTAAAATTTTCTGAAAATGCCAACTTAATACAAAGAAGCCTGGAAATCTAAGAGAAATTTTAGTGAGATCCTACAAATGATAAAGTATCACTTTTAGGTATTTCAATATTATATTAGCTTAAAATTGTCTCACATTAAATTGTATTATTGACTATCATTTGAAGAGGTATTGTGATTTACCAATTGCCTATGTTGGAGCTATTTCAATATACAGATAAAATATTTTTTTTTTACTTTACAAATGCTCAAAAAAAATCACTCAGTAACAAAACATTAGGCTAAAAATTGGCAATCAAATGTAGAATTAACTGGAGTAGTTTTGTTCCCCAGGAATATTTAATAAATTATATTTTCTTTAATTTCTGTTCATACCCAGTGATCATATTACACTGATCTTAGGTGAAAAGTCATTAGAATAATGGGGAATAATGGGGAATAATGGGGAAATAACTAACTTTCCCAGTTTATCATTGAGAAGAGACAGTACAATGACAGTACAATGACAGTACTTCCAGCGAAATTATCCTTCATGTAAATTTGACAGTGGTTCTTTCAGAAATGGGAAAATGTGAAATAACCTGGGAACGGTTTTCAGGAATTAACAGAAAAGGATAAAGGAATTTGACTTTGTGCATGAAGCAGCAGTGACTATATTGGATTGAATAACGTGTGCTCCCTTCTTACACTTGGTCCTTCATCTTAGGTGTCTTTCCCCACCATACCATAAGATATCCCTCGAAGTACAAAGAGAACTGTACAAAAAGTACAAAGAGAAAAAGCATTCACTTTTTTTTTTGCCATTTTTTTTTATTTGAGTATAGTTGACATACAATTACATTAATTTCAGGTGTATTCCTTCATCTCTCTCTTCAGCCATGTGTACTTAATGTTCTCCATTTGGGTAGGCAGTTCAGAAGAAGTGATTCTGGACAGAAAGAAATCAGGAAAACCTCCACTCTCAGAAAGTCATTGAATCATATCCAGTTGTTTCTAGTGCCCTATGCCTGGGTCCTGACCTCAAATAATCTGCACTGAGCCTGGGTTCTTTTCTGTTTTCCCTCCCCTTCCTTCATCTTTACATGGCCCATTTACTTGCTTCCCTTACCTCAAATAATTCTGCCCACTTTTATGTTGCTGGATTTATGTTTTGGTCCCTCCCTTCCTCTGCACCTCAAATCTCCATCAGCCCTGTCCTGATGCCTCCCAAGTCCCAGACTGACAAAATCTGTAGATTGTTTTAGTGAAGAGTATGTATTTAAATTTTTCGGTGGCTTGTGATGAAAAAGACTTTAGGATGTTTGGATCTGTCCAAACAGAGTAGTTCAGTTAAGACTGGATTGACTAGGGGCACCTGGGTGGCTCAGTAGGTGGAGTGGCCGATTCTGTTTCAAATCGGTTTTGGCTCAGGTCTTGATCTCCAGGGTTGTGGAATCAAGCCCTGCATTGGGCTCTGCACTCAGCAGGGAGTCTGCTTGAGGCTTCTCTCCTTCTGCCCCTTCCCCTGTTCATGTTCTCTCTCTCTCTCAAATAAATAAATCTTAGAAAGAAAAAAAAAGACTGGATTGACTGTATATTGTTTTTTTCTAAATTAAATCCAAATAAACTTCCTAATTCTGTTGTATAGTTTTTATTTTATATTGTTCTTTCAGTTTATATAGTGCTAAATAATGACAATACAGTCATCTTATAGCTATAGTTTTAGTATACTTGTTTTTCTAGAGTGAATATTTATATTTAACATTATAACACAGAATCATATAAAAGGTATCTTAAAGAAATGAGTCCTGAGAGATGGCCAATTAAAACAAAAAGAGATTATTTGGCCAAAAACATTTGGAGTTATGAATCATACCAGAGACTTTTTTGAGGATGTTTACAGTGCACTTTATTACATCAAGGTCCTGCAGTTTAAAACATACATATTAATTTATTAATACATATTAATAAGCCGTTTTCTCTTATTCTTATTTGAAAGACTTTGGAAAGGAACCACACTATTGTCCTCTTTTTGTAGGAATGCATAATAGTTAATAAACCAGTCTACATAATACACTTCAGAGCAATCATCACTAGATCTATATTTATTTTTATCGCTCTTTCCAAAAGTGGGTGGAAATGGGCTCTGAGAACTATGTTTGAAGTCACTCCAACTGAGTGACTACCGATTTTGTTAAACTCCATCATTTGATAATAGTAGGAAGAGCCTGTGTTTTGGACCTAAATGAAGATAGATCTATTTCTTGATTTCTCTACTTACTATCTTTGTAGCCTTGGGCAACTTCATTAAACTTTCTGGGTCTCAAATTTCTCCTCTGGAAAACAGCATTAAGAGTTACCTTTTTGTCCTGCGGAGAATTAAATGAGATAAGATACATTAAGGAGACAGCACAGTTCCTGGATATAGTATTCCATAAATGTTAGCAGTTGCTGAGAACTGTTTCTGAATATTTTCTGAAAGTTATTGCTCTGTATTCATTTTAAATTATTTCTTAGCACATCCTAAAATTTAAAATCATGGATCCAGACTTGTTCTATATGAGAGAAAATGAACATTTTTAAGTTATTTTGTGTAAAGCAGATTTTACCTAAATGCCTAGTAAAAATTCAGTTAACAATTTTAAAAAATGCCTATTTCAGAAAATGTTAGTGAATATAATTCTTGTTGATAAAAGCATATCAACATTCCTTTTATTTTTTAAAGATTTATTTATTTATTTGACAGAGAGACACAGCGAGAGAGGGAACACAAACAGGGGGAGTGGGAGGGGGAGAAGCAGGCTCCCCGCGGAGCAGGGAGCCTGACATGGGGTTCCATCCCAGGACCCTGGGACCATGACCTGAGCCGAAGGCAGACGCTTAACGGCTGAGCCACCCAGGCGCCCCTCAACATTCCTTTTTATCTAGATATGAGTCAAAAGACCAAAAAACAAATGGGAGAAACAGCACTTAAACTTCCAGTTTATTTATTTATATGATTTTGTTATTTTGGGTTATATATGAAAAATTATTGTTTTAAAATTGCAATTATTCGGGCGCCTGGGTGGCTCAGTAGGTTAAGCGACTGCCTTCGGCTCAGGTCATGATCCTGGAGTCCCGGGATCGAGTCCCGCATCGGGCTCCCTGCTCGGCGGGGGGCCTGCTTCTCCCTCTGACCCTCTTCCCTCTTGTGCTGTCTCTCATTCTCTCTCTCAAATAAATAAATAAAAATCTTTTAAAAATAAATAAATAAATAAATAAATAAAATTGCAATTATTCTTTTATTAATTTTGAATATATTTGATCTTGCATTTGGTACAGTACTGTTTCCCTTCACATTCATCTAGCCTCCTAATTGATTAAAACCATGTAACATATTAGAAACAAGAGAAGCTGCCCCTCTCTGTTTTCTCTGCACTGGAGAGCAAGCAGCTCTCCTGCCACAGCCCCTCATCCCCTAAAATTGTACGCCTCTGCACAGTTCATGTCCTCCCCCTTCTTGGGCAGGAGCACCCCTCAGTCGAGCCGATCGCTGTCTGCAGTGGCGCTGAAAACACCGGAGACACTGACGGATGGGAGCCTCGGCAGCTTGGCAGCCCCACGTCCCCTGACCTCGCTTGTTCCTAGCTGCAGCTTCCAAACCAGCGCCATTTCAAGGGACATCCAGACAGCAGCCAAGTTCGCTGTGGCTGGGGCTGCCATGGTAGGGGTGGCTGGCTCTGGGGCTGGAATCAGGACTGTAGTGGGAAGCGTCATCATTGGTTATGCCAGGAACCGTCTCGGAGGCAACAGCTCTTCTCCTACGCCATTCTGAGCCTTGCCCTCTGGGAGGCCGTGAAGCTCTTTGACCTGTTTGTTGGTGGCCTCCTCATCCTCCTCTCCAGACCTCCCACGGGTCTTTCTTCAGTGTTTCATCTGCCCTGTATATTCCTTTTCCTATACCTCCCCAGGCAGCCTGGGGAAAGTGGTTGGCTCCGCGTTTGGCACAGGAAAGGCAAATAAATACTGTAGAGAAAGGAAAGAAAGAAAGAAAGAAAGAAAGAAAGAAAGAAAGAAAGAAAGAA
>NC_058405.1:118374616-118468276 GCF_002201575.2 Neomonachus schauinslandi | reverse complement strand
AAAGAAAGAAAGAAAGAAAGAAAGAAAGAAAGAAAGAAAGAAAGAAGAGAAGGAAAAAAGAAAGAAACAAGAGAATCCTTTTCATGTATTTTGAGATAAATAATGAATACCAAAACTTAGAGAAAACTGAGAGAAGTTTGAGTTTAAAAAAATGGAAATCCCTATTCAGAACATAAAATACACATATAGACATATGTCAGTATAATGATTCCAAACAGGTCCTTTCAAGACCGTCTGATACTGGAGTGTGTGGCTCAAGTCCTCCTTCAGAACCCAGGCATCATCTGACAGCTCACAGCCCAGTCCCTCACCAGAATTTCCTTGCATCCAAAGGAAGATACTTCATCCACACTGGCATGCCCTCTCCAGGGCAGCCAGCATCCTAGGACTGTTCACAGGGAGGTTTCGAAAGGCCTGTTCCCCCCGTGTCAAAAACAGCTCTGAGAGGCACTGCAGCTCTGGAGCTCTCTGAATGAGTGACTGAAGCTCTATTGCTGTTGTTTAGTCCTGCTCCCCTGCCTCACATGGGCATTTTCTCCCCCACAGAACCCCCATTAAACCTCCTGGTTGCAAACCTGATTTTCAGTCTGTTTCCTTAGGGAAATCAACCAACAGAAATCCTGAAGGAAGTTGTGACAAATGATTTAGTTACAACTCAAAGAACTCATATCTTCCTCCAATCCCATTGTACTCCAAAACCTGTGTTAAAAAAAAAAAATTATGAGGTAGAAAAAGCTATACCAATAAAGATAGAGGATCTATGGTGGAAATAATTGAGAATAACCGTGTAATCAATTTCTTATGGGAAAATGTATCTGAGAGCTCTAATATCCCTCACAATTTTCAAATGTCAATAAGTGCAGTCAACTAAATCCTTTGATATTTATTCAGGTGAAAATGATATATGAAGGCATTCCATTCCCTGTTATCTGTCCAATCCCGGGAAATCACACACAAAATCATTCTTTGTAGTGTGCATTACAGCACAGCAAACAATGTAGTACAAATGTTTTCATTAGTTTATTGGCAGGAGGTAATACGGATTAACAATCTATCTAAAAATCAATACCAATGATTTGTAAGTACTGATTAAGTTGAAAGCCCTTAAGTATCAATTAGATTGAAAATAATACTCTTGATAATGAAAAGTATGGGTAGGCTTTAATAGTGGAGAAAGAATTGCATTTGGTTCCTGGGCAGCCAACTGGAAGAAGAAAACACAGAGAATGACAAGGATAATAAAGGGATGTTCCACTGCATATCAGTCAGATAGATTCTATTCCTCAAAGAGGTGAGGGTTAAGCCTGCATGTTTACCTGATGAAAAAAAAAATAATAATAAACCCTGTAATTTAAACAAAGAGAAAAACAGCCCTGATGGAGGATGGACTTAGTGCCAAGCCTTAACATGGAAACAAAATCTTGGAGATCAAGATTCAGATTCAGCTCTTAACTCATGGCTAAACTCAGAGAAACTTGAGAGTGTGATCTAATAATTTGCAGCCTCCTAGGCTCAGACTCCTCTATGATCTGAAAACAACTTCAGATTCTATATTTGGAAACATATTACTATTGTCTATAAACTGATAAGAATTCTAAAAAGAGCACGGTGAAAATTATAGGAAACTATGTGCTTGTATTCTAAGAAGAATAAAGAGTATTCTTGTTCTTAAGAAAAAAATTACTTGAGTTGTTAGATCCTGTAGTCCCAGGACATCTAAAACTGTGTTAAATTCCCAACTGCTCTATTTGCTCTATGATCTTGTGAGAATCTCTAAGCAGATCAGAAAATCAACTTTCTTAAAGGAGAATGATAAAGTATCCATCTCATATGATACTTACAGGAATGAAGTAAAATTTCATATGAAAGTACGGAGTACAGAGTTTATATAGTAGATTAAGAGTTCACCAACTGTTAATTGTTTATTTGAGCCACTTTCAGTAATTGAAATTTATTATTAATCTTTTTTGATTATTTTATTTTATTTTATTATGTTATGCTAATCACCATACATTACATTATTAGTTTTTGATGTAGTGTTCCATGATTCATTGCTTGCGTATAACACCCAGTGCTCCATTCAGTACATGCCCTCTTTAATACCCATCATCAGGCTAACCCACCCCTCCAACCTCCTCCCCTCTAGAACCCTCAGTTTGTTTCTCAGAGTCCACAGTCTCTCATGGTTCTTCTCCCCCTCCGATTTCCCCACCTTCATTTTACTCTTCCTATTATCTTTTTTTTTTTTTTTAACATATAATGTATTATTTGTTTCAGAGGTACAGGTCTGCGATTCAACAGTCCCACACAATTCACAGCGCTCACCATAGCACATACCCTCCCCAATGTCTATCATCCAGCCACCCCATCCCTCCCACCCCCTACCACTCCAGCAACCCTCAGTTGTTTCCTGAGATTAAGAATTCCTCATATCTATTTTTTTATTATTATTCTTATCTTAATAGTTAAGTCTAACATTTCCAGTAATTCTAATTTATTTTAACCAAAATCAATCATTGGAAAGTTAGGACTGTGTTTTAAATATATTTATATAAGGCAAAAATGAAATTTTCAATAAACGATTACACATATGGAAAAATTATAAATAAGTAGTATTTTTAAAATCTTTTTTTTTTCTTTTCAAGATTCTATAAATCTTATTGAGATAATGAATTTTGTAATTTTGCAAGTCTTTCTCATATAATGAGTACTATGCAGCACTAGGTAGATTTAACTACTCTAATATTCTCTATTACTGATTTTCAACCACCATATTATTATTTTGGCCTTTCAAAATCTTTTTAGAACCTCTTATATAAAAGACAAATGGGTTGTGATTGAAGAGCCAATATTCAAGGTCTCATCTTAAAAAACAAAACAAAACAAAACAAAAAAAAACTGTCTTTTTTTCCATTCCAAAGCATAAGAAATAGAGATCACTGTCTCAGTTTGAAAGAAAAAAAAGATAGAACTAAATGAATATTTTTAAAAAGCTAAAAAAATAATTGATTTACTAAAGTATCTATTTCAAGAAATCAGAAACAAAAGGAAAAATATCAAAGATAATGAATGTGGAAGTTGGGAACTATTAAAAAAGAGGAGTAGAAAAATCAAAGTAGAAAACAAATATAAAATAGAGAAATCCAGAAATTATAAAGTTGAGTCTTTGAAAAGCTTAATAAAATGAATATTTTATAAGAATGATCAAAAAGAGAACAAAAGTATCAGCAACAAATTTTTTAAAATTAAAATAATAACTAAATTAAACTAAAATTAAAATACTACTATTACAAAGGTATAAAGACATCACATAGGGGCTCCTGGGTGGCTCAGTCGTTAAGCGTCTGCCTTTGGCTCAGGTCATGATCCCAGAGTCCTGGGATCAAGCCCCGCCTCACGCTCCCTGCTCAGCAGGGAGCCTGCTTCTCCCTCTCCCTCTCCCCCTGCTTCTGTTCCTTCTCTCACTCTCTCTCTCCCTGTCAAATAAATAAGTAAAATCTTAAAAAAAAAAGACATCACAATAAATAAAATTAAAGTTATATAACATCTTTAAAAATAGAACAAAAACTCTACAAAACATATTTGGGAGAAATTAAAGACTAATTAAGATTGTGCTATATTCATGGATTTAGAGAGAACATTGTAAAGGTATTAATTTTTGGCACATTGGTCTTTAAATTTAATTTAATTTAAAGCAAATTCCCAGTAGATTGTTTTATGAAAATTAACACACTGATTATAAAATATACATGAAAATGCAAATTATCAATAATAACCAAGACAACTGTGGTACTAGAGGGCTTGTAACAGCAGATATTTAACTTCCATAAAGTTCTAGTGTGCGAACAGTGGGTTATTGGCATATATACATAAGCTAATCAGTGGAACAGGATATAAAGTACAGAGGCACACCCACACATATACAGCCAACTGATTATGACATGAAAAAAATTAACCTAAGGAAAAGGAAAACTGACAAATTGGACTTTATTAAAATTAATAAATTGTTTTTCAAAACACACTAGTAGGAGTTTGAAAAGGCAAGCCATAGGGAGAAGATTATATGTAAACATGTTTATCATGCATGTGTATGTATGAATGACAAATATTAAGAATATAAAAAGAAGTATTTCACATCAACAATATTAAGATAGACAAACCAGTAAACAATAGGCTAATGATTCGGTCAAGTATTTCAAATAAAAGCCATCCAGTGATCCACAAAGATGAAATGATGCCCCACATTATTCATCATCAGGAAAATGAAAGTCAAAACAACAATGAATTACTACTCTACATTTGCTGCAATGGCTAAAATATAACAAGATACTTCCATTTCTAAGCATTGGTCCAAGGATATGGAACTCTCATATATTGATGGTGGGAGTGTTACTTTGTATACTCCCTTTGGAAAATTATTTGACAATATTTGCTGAAGCTAAGCATACATATATATTTTGCAAAACAGTAATTTTATATCTATGTATATGCCTAACAAGATGAATACATATGCTCATCAAAATACATGAAAAAACAGGGGCACCTGGGTGGCTCAGATGGTTAAGCATCTTCTTCAGCTCAGGTCATGATCTCCAGGTCCTCGGATAGAGCCCTACGTTGGGTTCCCGGCTCAGCAGGGAGTCGGCTTCTCCCTCCGCCGATCATGCTCTCTCTCTCTCTCTCTGTATCTCTGTCTCAAATGAATAAATAAAATCTTGTAAAAAAAATACATGAAAAAACAATCTTTATATCAACATTACTTATTATACATAAAATGCCCATCACTATTAGCTAGATATAGACTGACATATTAATGGAGAGCTTTATGTCAATGAAAATGAATGAACTAGCATTATGTATAACAACATTGATAAATTTCATGAACATAATGTTAAGCAAAAAAGCTAGACCAAAATGTACATATGGTATAATTTCATTTATATGCATTTCAGATGTAGTCAGTGGTGATAGACATTCAAAGAGGGTAATCTTTCATGGTGGACACAGTAACTGAAACACAGTTAATCATATTGAGTTATTAATAAGTAATGGGATGTACAACTGTCAGGAATGGAACATATTACATTTCTTCTCTCTAGTTCCTAATATACTTTTTAAATAGAGTTCCTAAACTACAGGATTGCCTTTGCCTTTCGTAGCAAATGATAAAGAACACTTAACAAGTAGATTCTAAAAGAAGTATGACCCAATATGCTAGCCTCATTGATCCAAAGCTAACCTGTTTTAAAGATCTATTACATCTCTTGAATCAGAATCGAAACATAGGTGTTCAGAATAATGCGAGTCAGACTCACTGAAATTCTCTTTGTTTTATTCCCCTATAAATCAAATATCAATACCTTCAAAAAGCGATGGTGGCATCCAAATTAAATGATGACCTCTGAATTGTCATACTATGGACCCACTTATAATCTTCCCCAGTCTCAATTAGCAGAAGAAGGAGGAAAGATATTTTTAATCATTTTATTGATCCATTCATTACCTGAACAATGTTGAAACATACAGTGGTTTGTTTTTCAAAAACCTGATCTCAGGACAAAATTGTTGGACTCCCAGCTGTGCTCATTCTCTGCCACAATCTAAATCGTACACTCATGCATGTTACCCCCCACCCCCGGCCTTATTGTGTATTTCACAGTGTGTAATTTTGCTAAAACAAGCCCTTTAATTATACACTGCCAAAAGTGTCACCTACTGTTAAATGATTCCTGTGCTGCAGACAGAGAAACTGTAGGTCCTGCAAGGTTCTGAAGTTTCCATTACGTGCACAGACCCCAGGAGCAGCTGTTAACAAATCTGTTGGTGGTTTTGTATAAAAAAAGAGCCAGGCTGTTCTCCTGCTGTACTTTTGGTCAGAGAGTGCAATTTGCATTTTGACAGGTTCCGTGGGCAAGAGAAAAGACAACACATATAAATAACAGCTCAACGTGAAGCATTCTGACCAACAGATTACTAATATGGAAAGTTTCATTAAATAATGAGCAGTGATCAGAGAGAAATTTATCTTGGGGGAAAGGTAATATGAAAGCTCTTTCTTTTGATTTTGCATTATTCTTAAGTATTTTTAAAAGAAATGTATAGTTTAATATTCTATTAGACTGTTTTTATTTTATTTTATTATTTATTTGAAAGAGCGAGAGATAGAGAGAGTGAGAGCGCAAGAAGGGGGAGAGGGAGAAGCAGGCTCCCCGCTGAGCAGGGACTGGATCCCAGGAGCCGAAGTCATATGCTTAACTAACTGCACCCTTCTTTAGACTGTTTAACATCATTCTAAATTGATCAAAACCAAGTAGAATAAGACAAATTTGGGTAGTGGTGTGACTCAATTTTGTTTTTAAGAATTTTTTTTAAATATTTGAATTTGCTGTTCTTTTATTATATGGAACTTTTATCTAGGGACTCCTGGGTGGTGCAGTCAGTTAAGCGTTTGACTGTTGGTTTCCGCTGTGACCCAGGTCACAATCTCAGGATTGTGAGATTGAGCCCCACACTAGGCTCCACACTTGTTGGAGTCTGCTTGAGATTCTCTCTCCCTCTGCCCCTCCTGCTCGTGCTCTCTCTCTAAAATAAATAAACCGTTAAAAAAAAAAAAAAACTTTTATCTATGTTGGACCTATTTATGCCAAATTATAATAAATTACATATAAATACAGATTATATAACCAAAATATCTATATTTGCATTTAGTCTTCACTCCATTTTTTTTTTTTAACAGACTTTAAACATAGTGATTTAGAGTAGAGCATGAGCACTGCTGGATTTAAATGTTAAATCTAAATTAACTCTTACTGTTGCCAAATTATTTCCCTTTAAGTCTTCACTGAGTAATTGAGATAATAACTTCAAATTTTTTACATAAAACATAGATCTCAACATAAAATAATTCACATTTATAAAATGTTAATTAAAAAGAAAGACTTTTTAACTATGGTAGAGGTTGATTGTATTTATCAATGTTTAGTTCTTCTCTGGTGGTTAGAGATACTTAAATACATTTGTTTCCCAGCCTCTTTGCTTCTGAATGGGGCCATAAGACAAAATTTTGACTGGAATGTATGTGGCAGAATTGTTTATTGCTCCCAGAACTGACCAAAAAACAATATTCAATACTTGTCTCTCTCCCCTCCCAGACCCTAGAAAATGGCAGATACAATATGAGATAGGGTAAGTCATAGCATGGAAAGGAGTTGTGAGCCTAACAGGGACCAAATGTACTGAATGTACTAGACTTTACACAAATGAGAACTAAAATTTTATTGTGTTAGCCCCAGAAATTTAGGGAGCCATTTGTTCTTATAGTTACTCTACCCTGACTAATATTATTATTATGCTGATATTTAAACAAAGTATGCATGCCTCTCTAAAAAAAAAGAAATCTATATTAACTTCCTTGACATAGCAAAGTTTTCTTTTGTTGTTGTTGTTTGTTGTTGTTTTTGGCAATTAATCTAGACAATTTAAAGGCTAATGTAGTAGAGACTCTAGATGAGAAACTTAAAAAACAAGGACTGAAATACAGTATATCAACAACCAAGAAAAAGTGCATAATTAAGACTTTGAACTGTTGTCTTTACTATCTAGTATGTAATATAATGGATAATATAAGCAGATGATTTTAAGAGATAATTTTATTATATTCACAAGTTTGTAAAGCACCTATGCTATGCTTTAATTATTAGCTACATAGAAACACAGAAATCAGGCGCCTGGGTGGCTCAGTTGGTTAGGCGACTGCCTTCGGCTCAGGTCATGATCCTGGAGTCCCTGGATCGAGTCCCGCATTGGGCTCCCTGCTCGGCGGGGAGTCTGCTTCTCCCTCTGACCTTCCCCCATCTTGTGCTCTCTCTCACTCTCTCTCTCTCAAATAAATAAATAAAATCTTTAAAAATATATATATTAAAAAAAAGAAACACAGAAATCTTTCCTTTAAACAATGGCTCATAAGTAGCTGCACTAAAACATGCATGTAGTTATCAATAAATAGTATAGTAACTCTATTATTCTTAGGTATATATTTTTCAGACTAAAACTCAATCTTAATTCTTTAGTTATATTATATTACAATCAATTTTATACATTACAGCAGATTAATATAGCTAAACATTTCTTTAACAGAAAGGATTGGGAATAAAGTAACATTGTACATATAATGTTATATATATAATCATCATATAATATGATGATTCCTTGGAAAACAAACTACAAATCATACGCAAAACTAGAAAAAAGTAGTTTTCTGAGATAAAACTTTTAAAAAAACAATACTTCTTAGACAAGTATACTATAGTGTTTTTCTCAAACATAGATCTACAGTGAATACGGAATACAGCCTGAAGACAAACAGATCATGATTTATTTTAGTGACTCACTCTATGACTGACACATTTCTCATTTTTACATTTTCCCTTGAAGCACCGGCATGTCATAGGCCCTGAAATGTCCAGTACACCTGCCTTGTCACATATTCCATTTCCCCATAATCTCCACCCACTGCTCAACACCATCTTTGTGCCTCCAATTTGGTCCTTTCACCTATCAATCACTATTCCATTCAAGGAGGTAGAATGACTTAGCACTAGAGGGAGTGTAGTTTTATGGAAATGATATTTCCAGATTTACTGGCGAACATGAAGCTTAGGTGCCTTATTGACACTGCAGCCTTGAGCAGTATAAAGACAGTCCCCAACTTATGATGGTTCAGTTGATTATTTTTCAACATCATGATTTGCGGAAGCGATATACATTCAGTAGACACTGTACTTTGAGTTTTGGATTTGGATTTTTTCCCCCGACTAGAGGCATCAGTGTCATCCCCTCTGATGACACTGGGCAGTGGCAGGGGGCGTACAGCTCCCAGTCAGCCATGTGATCACAGGGATGAACAACCGATACACTTGCAATCATCCTCTACCCACACAACCACTCTGTGTCTCACATTCCAGTATTCAATACATCACATGAGATATTCAACACCTTATTACAAAGTAGTTTTTGTGTTAGATGATTTTCCTAACTGTAGGCTAATGTAAGTGTTCCGAACACGTTTAAGTTAAGTGGTCTAAGCTATGATGTTTGGTAGGTTGGGCTGTTAAATGTATTTTTTACTTACAATATTTTCAGTTTCCAATGGATTTACCCTGACATAACTCCATCATAAATTAGAAGGATCTGCACAAAAAAAATCTTAATAAACTCTGCCTCTGGATAAGATTGAGTTACAGTGTTGACTGGGAAGTGCCCAGTCGATCACAAATTTCTGAACAACTGTTGAAAATACAACCAGTTAAGCCACTGGTATCAAACAGACCAAGTATCAGGACATAGAACAAATAGGTCTAGAGAGGGTTTAGTCCAGACAGTTGAAGATTAGCATGGAATAAACCCATGCGAAGTGAACGTATTTCTGATGAGAAGTTCATTTTTATCCACCAAGCAAATTTTTGATCAACCAGGTAAATTGAACAAGAAGGAAGATCCCAAACGGCCAAGCCTGTGAAGTTATCCTTATATATAGCAATACAGAAATACTTCTTAAGGGGTGCCTGGGTGGCTCAGTCGTTAAGTGTCTGCCTTCAGCTCAGGTCATGATCCCAGGGTCCTGGGATCGAGCCCTGCATCAGGCTCCCTGCTCGGCGGGAAGCCTGCTTCTCCCTCTCCCACTCCCCCTGCTTGTGTTCCCTCTCTCGCTATGTCTCTCTCTGTCAAATAAATAAATGAAATCTTTAAAAAAAGAAAGAAATACCTCTTAAAAACTTTATTCAATATGAAAAATCACAAGGTTTTACTTTTCTTTCCTTTTTAGCTGGACTTCTGGAAAATTCTATAGAATGCCTTGCTTTCATATTTTCAACTGCAATTCACTATTTCCTCAACTCTTTACATCTGGTTCCTTTCTTCACCACTTTATTAAGATTTCAGTCTTAAGGATCATGGAGGGACTTCAAATTTGCTACCTCCATAAATTGTTCTGAGCCCTTACCTCTGGAATCATTTACTCACATTTTTTTTTCTGGTTTTGCTTTTTTGTGATGCATCTGTGCCTTCCTTAGTTTTTAAATCATGTTTTAATTTGCTGAACCAGGTTATATTTCAATTTACTTGTATGACTCTTCATCTTCTAACTGCTATCGACTTATCTCCAAAATACTTGTTCTCATGTTCTGATGCTTCAGACTTACCGAGCTTTTTTTATTTGCTTGTACTTGACATCTGTGTGAGCCAATCCTCTCTACGGAGCCTTTTATACTTTCCTTTTAAATTATGCTCAGCAAGATGGCCTTAAAATTTCCTTCAGCTTGACCAAACTTTCGATAGGTTTATTCCTGCCTCTAAACCCTGACCTCTCTATCACATAGATCTTTACAGAACCTTATAGGCCTAACCACAGAGGTCTATTGCTTCCCTTTTCTTAGAGCACTTACTTAAAAAAAATAAATAAATTGTAACTGCAAATTCTTTCTCTGCCCCTTTGAGGTATAAATCTTTTATAAAGCTTCTTACCAGTTTTACATCTGAAAACTATCATTCTCAAGGACCTGAGAGCCATCCCTTCAAAATGTAATCATTAAGGAAGATAGCATCTCTATCTCCAATCTCTGTGTGAGGGTAAGGGCCTAACTTCAGTGAGTGCCTTGCTCCAAACTGTAATACTACCTGCTGTTCTACAGATATAAGAAGTTTACTTTTCCTTTGGGTAAGGCCAATTAGCAATACAAATGGCCTATAATCTCCCACCCCAGCTATATGGAAATGACCATCAGACATGGTCTTCAGTAAGGGTCACCTTCAAATAATAGCAACCCTGATAGAAGAAAACTAGGGTGGGAGGAGGTTAGTAGAATAAACATCCTGATCACACTTGCCTTTCTCCCACTATTGGCCTGCCAGTAGCCATTTGAAAGTCAAAAGTTAACAGAGCCTATGGATAAGGTCCTATGGGCCACAGAGCAAAGTAAGCTAGTTGATTCATCAATCGGTCCACTAACCCTTCAACAATTTTTCATGTGACAGACGTTATATCATGTCCTAGAGATAAAAAGATGGAATACAGCATTACATTAAAAACTGCATTGTAATTGCTATTATAGCAACATTTCTAAACCCTGTGGACTTCCAGGAAATAAAGCTAGGAAGTAGTGAAATCTTGACTACTACCTGAGATAGGGCTTAAAGATAAATACATTGCCAGAAAAGAAGTGGAAATTAAGCTTGCTAGACATGAGGGCCTCCATAGATCTGGACTATGTTAACTCATGAATGAGATAAAAAAATGTTCAAAGATATTGGTAAAATGATAGATAGATAGATAGATAGATGATAGATAAAACATCACCATAGAGACCAAGAAAAGACAGTTTCTAGTAGCACCAATCAGCAGTGTCCTCAATGTGGAACAATCAAAGGAATCAAAACTGAAAATTGACCTTTGCTGCTATAAACATCGGGGTGCATGTACCTTAGTATTTTTAAATTTTATTTTGGAA
The DNA here is from genome assembly GCF_002201575.2 of Neomonachus schauinslandi. Taxonomy (NCBI): domain Eukaryota; kingdom Metazoa; phylum Chordata; class Mammalia; order Carnivora; family Phocidae; genus Neomonachus; species Neomonachus schauinslandi. The sequence continues at coordinate 118,456,772 of NC_058405.1, read as the reverse complement.
AATGATACTGATCCTACTTATAAGAGCTCCTAGAGAAAATAAATCAAGAGTAAATGCAAGTGCGGGGCAGCTGGTCAGCTCAGTTGGTGGAGCATGTGACTCTTGATCTCAGGGTTGTAGGTTTGAGCCCCATGTTAGGTGTAGAGATTACTTAAAAAAATACAAAATCTTTAAAAACAAGAGTGACTATGAGGGAAGTTAGTATTGGTCTATGAGACAAGAATGAGTCAATGCAGAAAGACAGTTTCAATATAAGGAGCAACAAAACAATTCAAAGTCTAGATAGATCATACTGAGAATACAACTTTTAGTGACAAAGATAATAAAAAAAATATCAATCTAACAAATTATGCTAATATACCCTTATTTTCCCATAATTTGGAATTCCATTGTCCATTAAGATTTTCTGCAACTTTGGTGGCCACAGATGTCGATTGAATTCTTATCATGTATCAGCAAATTTGTGTAGAGTTTAATATGTTTAAAGTTATTCAGCTAGTAATATTCAATAGAGGATTTTTTCCTAGGTAGACCATAGGAATTACAGTGCAACATTTCACATTGTAATATTATTGCATATATCTTTTGTCCACTCTAGACTCTAAGCTCCTTAAGACATAAATTAAATTTTTTCACCTCTGCAATTTTTTTTTCCTTTACTACAACAGTGACATGTATGAATAAATTGGAATATAGATATACAGATCAAAGAACAATAAACAAAACACCATAATATACAGGGTTACAGTTTACATTAATTTATATCAGCAATGTCTAGAAATCAACCAGTAGCTTCATGAAAATTCTGACCTGTTGAGAAAATTCTAAAGGAATGGCCAAGTTTATGCATGAGCCAGAGACTGTCTTACCTTGAGACTAGCAGATTTGGTTTCAAGCTGCTCTAGGGAATTAAAAAGAATCTGAAAACCAAGATTTAGGAAAAATTCCTAGATATAGATAGATAGATGATAGATAGATAGATAGATAGATAGATAGATAGATAGATAGATAGATGATAGATAGATAGAAGATAGATAGATGATAGATGATGATAGATAGATGATAGCTAGATAGATAGATAGATAGATGATAGATAGATAGAAGATAGATGATAGATGATGATAGATAGATAGATGATAGATAGATAGATAGATAGATAGATAGATAGATAGATAGATGAATGATAGATGATAGATGACAGATAGGTAGATAGATGATAGATAGATAGATACATAGATACATAGATACATAGATGATAGATGAAGAGTAAATGAAGAGAGATATATAGAGACAGAGAACTATCAGTGTTAAAAAGCAAATTCCAAGAATCCAGAGTCTGCTGACGTAAGACAAAGACAGGCAAACTGGTGATGAGTTCGGGTTATGTAGGTCATTATACAATGTCAGTAAGCAGAGGGTCTAGGAGAACCTAGATAGAAATCCTTGTTTCCGTAATCTCTTTCATAGTTAGAGCCACATGTGGCCCATCCTGCCTGTGACTAGAAAGTAAATTTAACAAGAGGCAGAATCAAGAGTAAGAGCTTTCAATTGTCTCTTTCAGGGGAAAAGATAGATCTAAGATTACAGGAAAACATCTCTCATATGGAAAATAAGAGCTAAAATGTTTTATTTCTAACTTATATGACAAAGAGTTCATACTCTTAGAAAATTCGATTTGTGAAACTTGTCTGCCATCAAGAGTAAGAACCAAGGGTGAAATAACTATCTTTTCTTAAACGAATATCCATCCATTTGTGGTCTTGTTCAACCAGACTTTGGGTAGATAGAAATATACACTATCTCATAACTGAATGAAACTTATTTTCCCTATTTCCCCCAATTAAAAGAATTTTGGTGTCCTTAGGAGATAATATAAGGGCTAATAACAAGTTTTTCAATATTCAGTTTTGGTCTAAAGGTCTAAGATTATGAACCTTGAAAAATATTTGAAATCATTAAGATTTTGTCGATCGACCTTTCATTGGTAAATAAAGCATCTGGAGTTTGAGAGATTTTTGGTATTTTTTTCTTTCCTTCAAAGTTGAAGTAATAAACATTTTGATAATAGGTTTTGGAGTGGAACATGCTACAACATGAAGAAATTAGCAACCACACTGAAATTCCCAAGCAATTACATTGTATTTCCCTCCTGAATTTATCACACACGTAGGCCTATGGAAAAGTTTTGTGTTAGATGACAATGTTTTACAAGTATAATCATGTATGGATGTGGACATCCAGTTGTATCAGAAATGTTCTGTGAACAAGGTGATATTTGGTGTTGGGGGTGTGTCTTTGAAGGAAGGCACCTATATCCTCAGGGAGGAAAATGAGCATAATGAGTAATCAGAAAAGGAAATGAAAAAATAAATGGGGGATGGTGTGTGGCCCTTTTTGAGTAAATAAGTGTGTAGAGACTTGTTTGATAAACAAAACAACTTAGGAACCAACTGCATAATTTAATTTTATATTTTATAAAACTTTTTTTGTTCCTTCTATAAATTGCAACTAATCATTATTTGAACTACTAAAAAAAATGCTTGAAGGAATGTCAGAACAACCATTTAAATAGTAGATATAATTTTAAAAAGTCATGTGTGGAGGGGCGTCTGGGTGGCTCAGTCATTAAGCGTCTGCCTTCAGCTCAGGTCATGATCCCAGAGTCCTGGGCGATCGGGATCATGTGTGGAAACCCAATTAGATACTACATGCAATTAAGCAGAAAATATGTCACAATGCTGTTTATAAATAAACACATCTGACCATATTTCCAAACTGAAAAATGATTAATTAACCAAGATAATCCTAGGTATAATCCCTAAATTATTCTGTGTTATGAATTTCTTTCTTTCTTTTTGAAGATAATAGACTATATATTAGTAATTTGATAAAATAAATATTTATTATCTGAAATTCTTTAGGATTCAGAACACTAAGAACTTATTTCACTTTTACTGTTTTCATCATTATTCTATAAGAACCAAAATATTTTTAATTCTGGGCTCATCCTGAGAAAAGAATGGGTGTAGGAGAGTTTTAGACATATATAAGCATGTCAAAAAACTATCTATTGGGTTAGTTAGAGAAGCAGACAAGAGTCTATTTGCATGTAGGAGGAGGTGTTGAGGGGTCTTCTGAAAGAAAATGAATTCTTTTTTTTTTTAATATTTTTTATTTATTTGACAGAGACACAGCGAGAGAGGGAACACAAGCAGGGGGAGTGGGAGCAGGAGAAGCAGGCTTCCCGCGGAGCAGGGAGCCCGATGCGGGGCTCTATCCCAGGACCCTGAGATCATGACCTGAGCCGAAGGCAGACGCTTAACGACTGAGCCACCCAGGCGCCCCAAGAAAATGAATTCTAAGGTGAGAAAGACCTGGACTCTACAGATGTAACCCTATAATAACACCTATAAAATTATAGATAAGAACACTAATTCTAAACAAACTTTAATGCTTTCTTCTTACCCAGCCTATCTATGTGAGGAACCATAAGTAAAAACTGAAATCTATAAAACATTGGACTGCAAACAATATTGTTTTAAGACATTAAATGCATCACTAAAATAGAGTAGTATAGGTTCGCAAATATATCCTCCTAATTCCCACAGATACCACCCTGCTTTCGTACCAGGCATCAGTGTTAGTGTCAAGTAAAATAGCCAAAATAAAATGTTGCAGTCTGGGGTGCCTGGGTGGCTTAGTTGGTTAATTGTCTGACTCTTGGTTTCAGCTTAGGTCATGATTTCAGGGTCATGGGACCACACCCTGTGATGGGCTCCACACTCAGTGAGGAGTCTATTTCCCCTCTCCCTCCCCCTGTGCTCCTGCCCATGTGCACTCTCTCTCTCTCTCTCTCACTCTCAAATAAATCTTTACTTTTTTAATTTTTTAAAAATTGTATTTTATTTTATTCAAATTCAATTAATTAACATAGAGTGTATTGTTAGTTTCAGAGGTAGAGTTCAGGAATTCATCAGTTGCATGTAACACCCAGTGCTCATTACGTCACGTGTCCTCCTTAATGCCCATCACCCAGTTACCTCCTCCCCCTTCCACCCCTCCAGCAGCCCTCAGTTTGTTTCCTATAGGTAAGGTTCTCTGAAGGCTTGTCTCCCTCAAATAAATAAATAAATCTTTAAATACTGCAGGGCATTAAGGGCCCTGCAAGAGCAACAATGGTCCCTGGAAGGAACCCGTGAGTAAGCCATGAAGCGCCATCAACACTGGTGTTGGCAAACTGCTTGTCCCTCTTCGGAGCAGAAAACATATCTCTCCCAATGTTTCTGCATATATCCTTTCATCTGACTCGAGCTGTAGTCTGTATGTCTAGGATCCACATTTCACTTATATTGGATATATCAAGAGTCTCATGTCATTTATGTTTTATTTCCTAACTTATGTCTTTTCACACCCCTTTTGTTCCTAGTCCTGAAATATTTTATTCAGGAAGCTTTCTAAATAACTAACATGCTTCCCCAAAGTACTCACTATGGTATCTGTTGCCTCCATACTACTGGCAACACTGTTTTCTATTTTTCTTCTATTATCAGCATTTTTAATAATTTATTTTGTATCATGAAAGCCTGCTTTTATATAATTTATGCAAAAAAAATCCTTAATCTGTTTTCATAGAGATTTTCTTCCAGTGAAGTCCATTTGCTCTAAGTGTTCCTATAATACCCATATTTTAAGCCGCATCAGCCCCCATTCCCTGTGCTTATTGGAGATTAAGTTTAGTAAGTATTGGTAGTTAATTTGGGCTCTCAAAGTAATTGTGTAAGTCACTGTTAACTTCTTTCAAACACAAGCTAGAGAAACATGGAAAATTCAGATTTTGTTTCCCTTTGGTAGTACCAAAGTGTCACAAGTTATGCAAACAAGTGTCAAATCTCTAGCCACAAAAACTTGGGACATGTTTATCCTGAAACCCTGAAGTCGATTAGGGAAGTGAAATTGTTGTTGTTGTTATTTTTGCCCTGTAGAATCTGACCTGGGTGGTTCCATTTCCCATTGTAACACCCTGTACTCACCTGTTTTTTCTTTAGAGGGAGGGTGACTGCTCTTTGCAAGCTCAAAATTGATTTGGAGGTTTAGGATATAGTTCATGTCTTCCCTGTTCTTAGCCACCTTTCTGAATTTTATTTTCTATCAGACTCTTGTCTGTTACCCTCTTAGACTCAAGTTTCATCAAATAATCTGTATAGCTGGAATCTGGACAAGTGTAGACTTTGCTTATTCTCTGGCCAGTGAAAGCATGCTAATTTGTCACCTAGACTGCCCTGGCTCTGAAAATAGATGGGTGTCAAATGCATGGGCCCACTAGACCACTATATCGGTCCTGAAAGTCATAGATGATAGATAGATGATGATAGATGATGATAGATAGATAGATAGATGATAGATAGATAGATAGATAGATAGATGATAGATAGATGATAGATAGATAGATGATAGATAGATAAATGATAGATAGATGATAGATGATAGATAGATGATAGATAGATAAATGATAGATAGATAGATGATAGATATAGAGATCTCTGCATTTACATATATATAAGTAACAGCTTTATTGAGATGTAATTCACATGCTGTACCATTTTGGTTTATTTACAGAGTTGTGCCTCCATCACTGTAATCAATTTTAGAGCATATTTGTTACCTTGAAATGAGAGCTCATACATTTTAGTTATCACTCCCATATCTCCAAATCCTAAAAAATCTTTAATATAATTTCTCTCTTTATAGATTTGCCTATCAGACTTGTATATAGATGGAATTATGTGTGATCTTTTGTGACAAGTTCTTTCTCTTGACACCATATTTTCAAAGTTCATCATGTTATGGCATGTGTTAGTACTTCACTTGTTTTTTGTGATTGAGCAATATTTCACTGTATGGTTATGTGAACTTATTGGCATGAAATTGTACATAGTATTCATATGCATATACATATGTATGTGTGTGTGTGTGTGTGTATTTTAATTTCTGTAATACAATGCCTCTATTTCTTTTCTGATGCTAGCAGTTTTCATTTTTCCCTTTCTCTTTTTTTTCCTCAATATAACTAAACATTTATATATTCTATTCATTTTTTCAAAGAACTAACTTTTGGCTTCATTGATTTTTCTCTATCATTTTCTATTCTTTATTAATTTTTCAATCTAATATTTTTTTTCCTTTTTCTTGTTTCAGGTTTAATTTGCTCTTACGTTTTCAGTCTCTTAAATTAGAATTTTAGGCTACTGATTAGAGATCTTTCTTCTTTTTTATTATAGATATTTACTACTTTAAATTTTCCTCCAAACATTGCTTTACTTGCATTTCATAAATTTTGCTACATTGTGTCTTCATTCTTATTAATGTCAAAGTATCTTCTAATTTTTTCTGATTCTGAGTGTGAGAAAGTTTAAACGTAAGGGCATTCTCAATATCACTGGAGGCTTTGGTGGAAAGCAATAAAAAGGAGATGGAGATTTTTGAGATACATTAAACATGTCTCAGCATTTGAAATATGTTAAATCATGGGCCAGTTTGTTTATCAGAGAGATTAAATAGAATAGAAAAGTAAAAAGAGCCTTCTTGAGGTCAGAGTAAACCTAAAATATTGAACTCAAATAACCTTGGCTATTAGAGGAACAGAAGGAAAATCAAGTGGCTCTACTATGGTGGATGAGGAGGAAAATGATTATAATTTTTAGTCTTTTGGTCATCATATCTCCCAATCAAATTAGCATATTGGCAAATTAGCATATGTAATCAGCTAAGATATAGAGCTAAGTATTATATAAAAATGTAATTCTCACTCTATACCCCAAATTTTACAAATTGTATGAAATGTGATTATAATTACTACCATGATCTCCTGTGCCTCTCATATCTGATTATTGTTAAAATATAGATATTTATTCGGGTGCCTGGGTGGCTCAGTTGGTTAAGCGACTGCCTTCGGCTCAGGTCATGGTCCCGGAGTCCTGGGATCGAGTCCCACATCGGGTTCCTGGCTCGGCGGGGAGCCTGCTTCTCCCTCTGACCCTCTCCCCTCTCATGCTGTTTCTCTCTCTCTCTCTCTTTCCTCAAATAAATAAATAAATAAAATCTTAAAATATAGATATTTTATGAAGAGAACTATTCTCAAGTTAGATTTAATTCTCTTGTTATCCATCTATATCCAATGTTGCTCTAAAATGCTTGACAGCAATTCCATAATATAGTAATTCATTTACTTTGGACCTCTGGTTTATTTACTCTTCTTCTATAAGTGTCCTATAACTTCATTTAGGCAGATTGTTAATTAACTTGTAATTGCTCCAATCTAGAGCAAGTTCAGCATTGTCAATCATACAAAATAGTTGTAGACCCATCACATAGGAGCTCTGGAAATTATGTTGCCTGTGTAAAGAGCAGAGAAAAGGAATAAACAGCAGTAAGTTTTGTTGTTGTCCTTGTTTCTTTCCTTTCTCCCTTCATCACTTTTTCCTTGCATGAGAAGAACCTGAAACAGGTGTTGGGACGGTCTATTTTTTTTGTACATCCTGATGGCAGGCACTGCAGTGGTTCAGAAGGAAATTCTAGCAAAGTGGGAAGCCATAGGTTTTGGTACCAAAATCCTTGAACTTGTGTTTTAGTACTGATTTTTCTTAGCATGGGACCTTCAAAAATTTACTTTAATTTCGGAGTATTAGTTAATTCCTTAGATTACTGCTGGTAATAAAATCCCACAGAAAAGTGTTATGAGCACTTAAATAAAGTGGATAGATGAAATATAGAGAAGCACTTTTTGTAAACTGTTTTGTCATATTATTTACCATTATTTTTAATAGTTTAACCAAAGAAGTTAGAAATTTTCAAATTACACAATTAAAGGTTCATTTATACATTTCATAATCACAATTCTGGCACCTTATTCTAGTTTATGGAGCTACAGTGTTCTATTACATAGCATATATTCTATTGGAGACTTTGTAACTTTTAGTGTCATTTGAAAAAAATTGGTAAGTACCATAAAAAGACATGACGATTAAAACTTTTTTGAAGTTTTTTTTAGAACTTCTTCATCCCAAACCAATGCAAGTTAATTTCAGATATTACTTTAGGGTCTTTTCCATTGTTCTTTAAATCATTCGCAAGACAGAGAGCATGAAGACACTTGAACTAAAGCTTCATCTGGCATTATCGGGGTGGGGAATGGTGCAGAGTCAGGAGGATTGGGCTGTGAGAAGGGCAAGCATCAGGTGCTGTTTTCTGTTTAATAGTTAATAATTACATTGAGGAATTTTGCTCACACTTCTGTTGTATTTTAATTATTTATAGTTCAAGTTCCCAGCTCTGTCATCCAACTTTTTACACAAGTCTCTTGAGATATCTGAAAGCAGCTGCAAGAAGACAGTGACTTCAGGTCATGGACTAAGTTGGATTTAAAGTCTTCATGTTGCAGAATACGTTATGTTGCTTTTTCCTTCCTATAGTGGCAATTGTTTTATTGATCATTTCCAAGCTATCTCAAAGAGTGACAATCAATAGATAAATTGGAAGAAAAAAAGAACAATGACAAAGAGGAGGTATTGCATTCATCCAAGACTGCTGCTTATGTTGCTTGACGTGATACATTCAAATGCATTTGTAAGTGTTGGATAAGGAAAAATATTCCAGAAAAAGTTGAGTTCTTGAAAGATAGAAATCTGATTAAAACACAGAATCATACTCAGAGGGTCTACTGTACCTTTTTTGTTTTAAAAATTCACATATTACATTAAACAGGGCATGCAAAAATTTTGGACATGCAGAAGATTAAAAGATTGAGAAAAATCTCAAAAATACTAAAATGAAGTAGGAGGAGTTGAAGAAAAAAATAAAATAATGACAGGCATTGAAGAAAATAGCTCCCTTGGCTAAAAGCTTCCAAATGGAATAGCATATTGAGTTGCTTCTCAAAGAGTAGCAAAACTATACTTTGTATCAGATTGATTGAATCTATGCGCCTATGGCTAGACACATGTGTGGAGAATGTAGAAAAATGAAGGTCATATTAAGTGTTATGTGTAGTATCTATGTTTCTTAAAAACCAGGAAATAACTACCCGTTAAGTGGAATTTAAATGTTTATTTTAGAAACTATGAGATAATATATTTAAATATGTTTTCAAGCTATGAATTTTATTACAATTACCTCTTCTAGTCTGAAATACTTGTCAGTATAAATCCCTTGAATGAATATAAGATATTAGTCACAAAAATGATTCCAAGTTCTCCCCATCTTATAAATTTTTAAAATATAAAGATCAATAGCTGGCTCACAGTGAATTAAGAAAAATTCAAATTCTAATATGATTATGTTTACAAATATGTGTGTAAATATACTGATTTATATTTATATATGTAAGCTAAATTAACAAGTTAACCTCACTTTTAGCCTCTTTTATATATCATTTTATACATCCTCATATTTCAAAGAAAAGTAACAGGTTTCTTGATACTACAGCAGGATAGTCCTGATAATGAGACTATGTTAAGGGTCAACTGAAAAAAAAATGGATAACCCACAAAAGCACCCTATAGAGATGGTATCAAATAATTCTCAAGTCTGTATGCATTTCTGTACAGTTGTTTTCAATGGAAAGATTTCTATCAAAAATTAAAGTAATTTTTAGATAATTGTAGAACTAATCCAATCGAAATGATTTAAGAGTATTTCACATAGGGGCGCCTGGGTGGCTCAGTCGTTAAGGGTCTGCCTTTGGCTCGGGTCATGAGCCCGGGGTCCTGGGATCGAGCCCCACATCAAGGCCTGCATCGAGCCCCGAATAGGGCTCCCTGCTCAGTGGGAAGCCTGCTTCTCCCTCTCCTGCTCCCCCTGCTTGTGTTCCCTCTCTCACTGTGTCTCTCTCTGTCAAATAAATAAATAAAATCTTTAAAAAAAATAATAGCACCCTGAATTTAAAAAAAAAGTATTTCATATAAAGAATCATATGTAGAAATAAGGAGAAAATCAGCTATACTTTGAAAAGATATTCTTCAATCAGACAGCAAGTTGCTCACAGAACTTCTCTAAATTTAGGGTAAACTAGAGAGATATAAAAGCATTAAGTGAATGAAATTGTTTAGGTATTTTCCAATATTAAATTTTTAAAATTGCATGACAACATGTAAATACACTAATTTACAATAAAACTAGTTGAGGACAATTGAATCAGGCAATGATACAAAGTTATAAATGTAATGACTCCTTTATTTTTGATATAAAACAGAAAGGTGAGGTTTCAGAGTAATTTTTCTTTTGCTTTTATATTTGTCTTTCATTGTTACTAAATTGCTAAACCCACACTTTTCACAACATTGCCTGGCATACTGAAGAAAAAAAAAGTACTATAAACTTAATCAGATATCAACAAATTATTGAAACTGTGGCACCATTTGAAAATCTTAAATCACAAATATGGTGCCACTGGTGGCTGAGTATAGCCTTAGAGCTGAAATAGAAACTAAAATTTATTTTTTAAAATTTATCTGATTCAATGGCCCTCAATTAAAGGTTGGAGGGGGGGCACCTGGGAGGCTCAGTCATTAAGCGTCTGCCTTCAGCTCAGGTCATGATCCCAGGGTCCTGGGATTGAGCCCCGCAAAGGGCTCCCTGCTCAGCGGGAAGCCTGCCTCTCCCTCTCCCACTCCCCCTGCTTGTGTTCCCTCTCTCGCTGTGTCTTTCTCTGTCAAATAAATAAATAAAATCTTAAAGGTTGGAGGGATGAAGACTCAAAGTTCCTAAGATCATGTAGAGAGTTAATGGCAAGAACCTGAAAGAGAAAACTTTCTGAATTAATGTCCATTTTTCTTTTGATTAGATATTCAGTCTCTCAATTTTATTTTGTCCTACATTCAGTTTTATTCATTATTCTGGATTCCATTCATAGATGATGTTTGGTGAGGTAAAAAACCAGAAGGAATTTTAATATCTAATAAAATGTTTTAAAATTTTGAATACCTAATATTATTATTTTAAAGTGTATGTGATTTTCAAGCATAAAATTAACAGTGCTCATTTAAAGAAATTGTCTTCAATATATGTGGTTTCAGCCAACTTTGTGAGTTAATCATTCATATGCACATTAAGTGCATCCTATATTTTTAGCTTAAAAAGTTATTCAAGCATCATTTGTCAAAATTATTATAATGACATAATAATGTGTTTAAAGGGCTATAATTAGGAATGTTAGCAATGCCATCTGAAACTTAAAACTGAAAGAGGATTATAGTTTAATCCAATTACTCCATTGCACATGATCTCAGCCTTTTAAGAACTTTTAACTAAATTTTCACTGTATCTTTAGAGAATAGGGGCCACCTAAAAGAATTCTGATGATAGAGCTCCTGATTAAAATCATGTGTTTAGTTGAGAGAAAATAATTTGATGATCTCATTTATTAATATAAATATCTAAAAATTTCAAGTTTGATAGTGTTCAAAAATGAGAGAAGCAAAGCTGAGCATATTGAAATAATATCCAGTTTTCTATGAATTGGCAACTCATTCCATTTGTTTTGTGAATTCACAGGAATTGAGACTGGAAAAATATATCTACATTTTGTCAAGCAAAATTGTCTTCTGTTTGCAAAATATTTGTAAATCGTACTGGAAGAATTTGAACCTTCTTATACTTGGGGTAAAATGCCAAGCAGAAAAAGAGGAGAAGATAATTTTCTGTCAATTATGCTCCATAATCGCTTCTTTCCAAGTTGTTTCTAATGACCATGTATTGTAGGCAGGCACCATGGTTCTCAGAACGAATCAAATGGAGCGTCAATAAGCCACCTGGGTCTGAATGGCAAAGGATTTTAAAATATATTCATATTGTTGTTCTGCACCTGATGTAGATGTTACTAGGTTCTTCCCATCTTTCTGATAATCCCCCATGGTAAATATTAACAGAGAAAATATGCCTTACTTCCTTGACTTTTAGGTGCCTGAGTGCCTAGGATTGTTCGATTCCTTTTAAGGGCGCTCCTCAAACTATCTACGGTGAAAAAAAAAATTCTTTTTATTATTAATTTCCAATGTATTGGTTTTGTGCATTGAGACTTTTATAAAATAAAATAGAAAATTTAAAAGTGCACACAAACACAAGCAAATTACTTCCATTATTGGACTCCAGAGATAATATTATTATGCTGTAAAATTTCCAAACACCCCTGATGATATTAATCTCTTTACTGCTCATGGTTTACTGACAGGAACTGCAGTCTTTGCTTTGAGCAGCACTGCTTATTGAATGGGCTCACAGGAGGGAGAATTAATTTCTTCCTGGCTTATTCTTGCCAGTTCTATTTCCCGATAATGGAATCTTTCTCACTGGCTATTGTCTTTTGTCAAGTAGGATTCTTAGATTGGCTTCGGTTCTGCCTGATTTATTTCTCTTTTCCTGAGTCTTACTCCTTTTCAGACCTCAATGTCTTGCCTAAAACTGAAGAGAATCTGTAATCCTTGTTCACATCGGCATTAAATGACCCCTAGGGCATTGCCCTGCCAACCAAATAGCTCCCAACCTAAACATATCCCAGCTTCCTTTTCAGTCTGAAGAATACCATGATGCTATATTGCTTACCATAACTCAAAGGTTCTCAACTGAGCTTTCTAGACTCCTAGAGCATCTATGGATTTACTCAGGACATCAGTAATTCGTAAATTACTGGCAACATTTTGTGCATTGGTGCACATGTTCATGTTCAAGTCTTTTTTGTTAAAAAAAGATATACTGCCACAATTTTTATGGAAATGTTATTATGCTATAAGGCAATAAACTGTAATAGATTTAAAATCCCGATATTCTTGATAGGTAACTTGGACTCAAGGCAATCATAGCATTATTATCTGTATCATTACCATTCATCATCACAGAGCATTATTTTTCAGGAGTTACTTAAAAAATTATACAGGTCTTGCTTTCTAGATTTTGCTTATGCTCTACATAGGCCAAATAGAGCATTAACAAAAGATTCAAGCATATTTCTATCAACATTCAAACCAACATATCAGCATGTGATCAAAATCAACAGTCACAATAAAGGTTTGAACTTTATTGCTGTAAATGTAACATGATACACTAGGAGAAAGATGCAAACAGCCATTGCTGGTTTGAAGACAAAGGGATCACAAAGAAATGAGGTCAGCCTTATAAGCTGGAAAAGGTGAGAACACTTGCTTACCTAGAAACCTATATAAAGGAAGACAGCCCTGGCCAACCCCTTACTTTTAGCCCAGTGGGACCATTTCAGACTTTTGACCTTCAGAATTTTAAGATAATAAGTTTGTATTATTCTAAAAAACAGAAAGAGACCCATTAAGGCAGAGAACAAACTGATGGTTGCCAGAGGGGAGGAGGCGGGTGAGGGGCAAAATGGGGAAGGAAGAGTGGGAAGAACAGGCTTCCAGGTAAGGAATGAATAGGTCGAGGGGATAAAAGGTACAGCATAAGAAATATAGTCAACGGTACTGTAGGTAATAGGGTATGATCACAGATGGTAGCTACACCTGTGATAAGCACAGCGTAACGTATAGACTTGTTTGTTGAATCACTATGTTGTATACCTGAAACTAATGTAACATTGTGTGTCAACTATACTTTAATAAAAAAAAAATGCGCTGTTTTAAACTACAAATATGCACTGTGATAAGTTATATATCACATTTTATAACACAAATGTTACACAAATGCTATAACACAAAGTCTTGAATGAAAAACAAATCCAAATTTGTAATGAATACACCAGAAGTATTTTCTTGCTAAAATTTATCCTGAAATTCTTCTTTTGCTTCCATTTTTTTTTTTCCCTCCAAAAATCAGTCTCTGGTCCTGGAACTACATAGTAAAGAGACATTTTTAAAGACTATATTTGGTTTTAACATTTTTAATTTCTCAAAAGCTTTTTTAGTAAATCAGTATGTCTATGGTTAGTAATTTGAAAAAGCCATTTAATAATCAGATTGTAGATGGATACACACTTCCATAGAAAAATGAACTGTTAGACAAATTGAAAGATGAAGGAAGCTATATTTAGGTTTGATTTATTCATTTTCGATGCAGGCCTATGGAGCAGCAAAGACAAATTACAATTTCTAATAAATGATTGCACTTTATAACATTTTCAAGAAACCATGACTAAATAATTCTGTGCACTGCAGAATACATATTGAAATGACAGGTGTTGTGTGGGCAGTGAGTTTAAAGAGCTACCCTCAGTGTCTGTGTGTATGTGAGGGAGAGAGAGAAAGAGAGAAGAATTAATATCTATGTCTATCCCATATTTAAATATTGAAAATGAGTTCTTTTATTTAAAAATATATTTGTATCTAAAAATGACTTTTATCTTTTCATCCACACCAGAACAGAATCAGCTTTATAGGTTATTAAAATAACACCCATTTTAAGAAATAGAAATACATTCAATAATCATGCCCAATTCATTGCTGTGACCACATCAATGTTTTATGAGATGAAAATGTTTTGTAAAATGAATTGGAAGGATCATACCAAGTGAAAATAAATTATTTCCTGCTAATTAGAATATATCAAATACTTAATGAGTAAAAATAATGGATTTGACATTATTAAAAATATAATGATGTAAACCATACCTCCCAAGCCCTTCAAATTCATGATCTAGGGAAAAACATTTCACTTTAAAAACATTTTCACATTAAAGACAAAATAAAAAGAAATATGTCACAAGCTAGTCCGTGTTTATTTGCCAAATGAATTGCTATGGCATTAAAATAAGGTTATTGAAGTAATAACCTTATTTAAATCTATCTCAAGTGGCGAGGATAAACCTATCTAAAATGGCAAACAAAATGCCAATTGAATAAAATTAATTCCTCAATTGTTATAGGAAAGTTGATACTTGTCTGATGGTGCAAGATTTATATAACCAGATATAAGATTCATTAACACACAGTATGATCTCAATTTATTTAAAAATATTTCTATATATTTTAGGGAGCCTGGGTGGGTGGTTCAGTTGGTTAGGCGTCTGCCTTCGGCTGGGGTCATGATCCCAGGTTCCTGGGATCCAGTCCCGCATCGGACTCCCTCTTCAGCGGGAAGCTTCCTTCTGCTGGCCACTCCCCCTGCTTGTGTTCCCGCTCTCTCTCTCTGTCATGCCAAATAAATAAAAAAATTTTAAAAAAATATTTGTATATATTTTAAAGTGCAGAAGAAAGAAGGAATGAGAGAGAGAGAGAGAAGGTTGATTATATTCTGTATCTTGATCAGTACGTTTTATTCACATGCAGAAAAGAAATGCATACAAATATTTCCAGTTTAAATATCTACACAATAACATTACTGTCAATTGTTGTATTTGACTAGTATGAATTCACCAAAGTTTCAATATTTTACATATATTGCTGCCATATTCAGAGAAAAAATAATTATCACAAAACAATAAATAAACATACCAAAATGAAGGTCCAAAAGAAAATGATCTAGCTTCGAAGAATATTTATGTATATACCATAATAAGTGTTTGCATTTTCCCAAGCACAACATTCTCTCTCTCTCTCTCCCTCTCTCTCTCATCTCTATTTCTCGTTCAAGTCAGGAAAGAGTCAAATACAGATTTAAACTTAGGTAATTTCTATAACTGTAGCTTGGAGAATAGACTAAATAGAGACACAGAAGCCATTGTAAAAAGTTGTAGCAAGTTTCCAATGATTGTGGCCTAATTTAGTAAAGTGTCAGGAGAGATAGAGGGAAATACCATACATGGTTTTAAGAGTTATTTAGAAGAAAATATAGACAGAAAATGTGATTGCTCAACTTCATAGTATGATGAAGAAAAAATGAATAAGGTGCTATGGTTTCTAACTTAAAAACAAAGAGATGATGCTGCAATTCATTGAGATAGGAAACAGTGGTGAAAGTTGGAAAATAGAGTCATATTTGGAATATTTTGCAATGTCTATATTAGAAATAAGCCAGTCATCTAGTAAGCACTCCGACGTACAGGTTTGATTTGAAAGCCATCAATATATAATGTGATTGAATCATCCTTGGTAGTGGGTAGGATAAACGTTAGAGAAGAGAGATTTGGGAGCAGACTATGTAAAATCAAAACATTTCATAAATAGAGAGAAAAAAAAGGATATCAAAGTGGTTGATATCACAGAACCCAGGAAGAGTGGACTTCATTTACTTATACCAGCTTTTTATAACATTTTCATTTCAAATAATGCAACAAGTTGGCATGATAAAAGAATGGAGATGTGATTTATTGTTCAATATTAACAAGTAAATTGATAATGAAATTGTTAAAACTAGGATGTGAGTTTCACCTCCTTTTGAGGTGAAATTTTCCTTCTTTCTACTTGATGCCCTTCAACATCTCCCTGCTCTCAGTGCAGATGATAAGCATTATTTGTCGCCATACACTGCTCTTCATCTTCTCACTCCTGCGTCAATAACTCCTGAGATCTGAAACACACAAAATTATATGGTTTATTTGTGTGTGGTGTAAGTCAATTGCTAAGCATGTAATTTATTGCAGTTATTTTTAATCAGCATTACTGGGGTATAAATTACATACAATAAAATAAATCCATTTAAAGTGTACAGTTCAATAAATTTGATAAATGTATACACATGTGAAGTCATCACCACAATCAAGATATATTAAACATTTCTACCCTCCTTTGAAGTTTTTTCTTTAAAGAAATACAACAAAATTCTGATACTCACATTGTAAATCGTCATGAACAGTATGCAAGGAAAAATTATTAGCCATGTGAAAAAACAGGAAAATGTGATTCATAACTCATGCCAATCAAATAAACAGAGAACTAGTCATGACAGAGATGATGAAATTACCAGGCAAGGATTTAAAAACAAATAGCTATTATAGAATTGTCAAAAATTAATGAAAATATAAGTAAGAAGAAGAGAGAAACTATTAAAAAATGAATGAAATGAAAATTTGTGATGTGGGCTTAAAAGAAGGCAAGGTGCAAGAAGAATAGATAATTGAATTTAGAGGCAGGAAAATAGAATCTATCAAAACTGAAGTACAGAGAAAACAAGAGTAAAAAAATTTTTTTAAATGAACAGAGTTTCAATGACCTGGCCTAACAATGTCAAGGAATCTAAAATATATATAATTATACTCTCAGAAAAAGAGAGGGAAGCAGAAATACAAGAAATAATGGCTGTTAACTTCCCAAAGTTAAATGGAAGGTTGAACCCACAGACCTAATGTGCTCGACATGCATAAATAAATCAACAGCAACATATCATAATTAGATTTCCAAAAATCAATGATAAACAGAAAACTTTAAAAAGAGCTGGAGGAAAAAATATGTACAGAGAAACTATTTGCATGTCTGTAAGATTTTCATCAAAACAATGTGGATCAAAATAAAATGGAATGACATCTTTGTAATGATTAAAAGAAAACTTAATCTAAAATCTGTATTTAGGGGTGCCTGGGTAGCTCAGTCAGTTAAGCGTCCAACTCTTGATTTTGGTTCAGGTCATGATCTCAGGGTCCTGGGATGGAGCCCCATGTCAGGCCCCTTGCTGGGCGTGAAGCCTGCTTGAGATTCTCTCTCTCCCTCCTTCTCCATCTGCCCACCCCCTCCAGCTCTCTCTCTAAAAAAAATAATAATAAAATAAAATGAAATCTATGTTCAACAAAAACATATTTCAAAAATAAATACCAAATTAGGACATAGAAAGGTGAGTAAATGATGTTTATAGGTGTAATGTTATTTCTGTCAGAACATTTTAATAAAGTTAAACACACAGAACCTTACCATGAGGGGGGCTTATTAACCAAAGTAAAGAAGCCTTTCCCAAAACAACAAATGTTGGAGAGGTTGTGGAGAAAGGGGAACCCTCTTACACTGTTGGTGGGAATGCAAGTTGGTACAGCCACTTTGGAAAACAGTGTGGAGGTGCCTCAAAAATTTAAAAATAGAGCTACCGTATGACCCAGCAATTGCACTACTGGGTATTTACCCCAAAGACTCAGATGTAGTGAAAAGAAGGGCCATATGCACCCCAATATTCATAGGAGCAATGTCAGCAATAGCCAAACTATGGAAAAAGCAGAGATGCCCTTCAACAGATGAATGGATAAAGAAGATGTGGTCCATATATACAATGGAATATTACTCAGCCATCAGAAAGGATGAATACCCAACTTTTACATCAACATGGATGGGACTGGAGGAGATTATGCTAAGTGAAATAAGTCAAGCAGAGAAAGTCAATTATCATATGGCTTCACTTATTTGTGGAACATAAGGAATAGCATGGAGGACATTAGGAGAAGGAAGGGAAAAATGAAGGGGGGGAATCGGAGGGAGAGATGAACCATGAGAGACTATGGACCTGAGAAACAGGGTTTTAGAGGGGAGGGGGGGATTGGTTAGCCTGGTGATGGGTATTAAGGAGGGCACGTACTGCATGGAGCACTGGGTGTTATACGAAAACAATGGATCGTGGATCACTACATCAAAAACTAATGATGTATTATATAGTGACTAACATAACATAATAAAATAAAATAAATAAATAAGCCTTTCCCAATGAAACAAAAATAAACTGTGAATCCAAAGAAGTGACTTCAGGCCCATATAAGTCAGAGGCCATAATTGTTTCTCTGTATCTGAGTTTCATGTTCATATTTAACAAACAGAAAATTGAGTCTAAATAAACTTTCCCAGACTATATTTTAGGAAACACCAATCCCATAATATGATTGATAAAATAGAATTTCATGCTGAAATAAAGATTAAAATGTGACTTATAAATATTAATACATCACAGGTTATAAAAACTCTTAAAATGAAGACATTTGTTAACAATTGTTTAACTGAAAAATATTTGGGTAGTAACGTATTTTTCCTAGATCAACACTCAATACCATTGTATTTTATTCCTTTAAAGAAATGTTCTTCCTTCCATTTCAAATTCCAAATTTTATACCTCGAGCTCAATATACTACTATATCCCAAATGTCATGATCTTGATTTGCAAGGATATAATTATTATAATGCTCAGAAGCCTTGACAATTTATTGTCTTCAAAGCAATGGACCATATCAAATAACACACAAGTAGTATAACTTTTATGTGAAAAACAATGATGTTTTTATATGCTAGGTCAGATATATGGCAAAATTTAAATTAATGTTTAATTAAGATTAAATATTACTTAACTGTACTGGTTTCCTACTCCTACTGTAACAAATTACCAAAATTTGGTGGCTTGAAACAACACAAACTTGTTATCTTTTCTTTTAGGATCTTAGATATCTGAAATAGTTTTCACTGGGCTAAAATTAAGGTGTTATGAAGGCCACATTCCATTCTGGGGGCTCTAAGGAAGAATCTGTTTTCTTATCATTTCTATCTTCTTGGCTACAGCCCCTTCCTCCATCTTCAAAGTCCGCTGCATATTATCTTCAAATCTTTCTTTCTATGATATTCTTGTATTTCTCTTTTACTTCTATTAGGACCTTTCTGGTTACATTGGCCACCTGGATAACCCAGGATAATCTCTCCATCTCAAGCTCTTTAATTTGTTTACATCCTGCAAATTCCTTTTTGCCACGTAAAGTATAACATATTCACAGGTTCTAGGGATTAGGTCATGGATATCTTTGGCAGGTCATTTTTCTGACAGCTACATTAACAAATAGTAATTTAGCATCTTCTAGTGCTGGGCACTGTGCAGACATCTTCCTTACTACAAAGTGATCATCAGCAACATATCTGTAGCAAAATAGATACACATTTTTGCCCTTATACAGTTTACAGTGTAGCAAAAAGACAGAACATAAACAGTAAATGTAGTAAGTATATATTTTAGAAGGAGATAAGTACTAGGAGAAAAAAAAAGCAGGGTAAGATGGGACAGGCTTGGGGGTGGGTAGAAGTGATCATTTATACTGGGTGGTCAGGATAAAGAACATTGAAAGAGAACATTTAGTTAATTCCGTGCAAATATCTGGAGGAAGAACATCTCAGTCAGAGAGAGTAGCTATTGCAAAGGCACAGGTAAGGACCTTGACTGTTCTGTGCATGAAAGAGAAAGCATCATAGGAGGACCAGTGAAATATTCTGAAAGAATGGATGTGCAGTGTGACAAAAAAAGAAAAAAAAAAGGAACTGGGTGACTCCGAAGGTTTGGCTTGAGTGATTGCAGTTGCCAGCCACCGAATTCAGAAGGCTACCTGTGGAAGTGGTTGTGGAGAAAGCTGGAGTTGAGTTTGGCACGGTTTAGCTGGAGAGATCTATTGGACCTAGTAAATAAATAAAGATTTTATTTACTTATTTGAAAGATTTTATTTATTTATTTGAGAGAGAGAGAGTACGAGTGGAGGTGCAAAGGGAGAGGAAGAAGCAGACTCCCTACTGAGCAGGAAGCCCAACGCAGGGCTCCATCCCAGGACCCTTTGGTTGAACCTGAGCTGAAGGTTCAACCAAAGGCTTAACCGACTGAGCCACCCATATAGCTCCCCTATTTATGTCTCTTTTTAGAAGGAGGGATACATAATTGATAACAGACAGGAGTGATAAAATGAGCACTGAAAAAAATGAAAGTTGCCCTGAAACTGTTTAAATAACCAACACAACCCTCTAGAAATCCTTCAAGATTCCAAATTTCCAGACAGAAAAAAAATATGATTGGATATACCTGGGGGACATCAACTACCACCTCAGAGTGGGATGATGGAGTGAGGAACTCTCACTTTGGCAAGAGATACATCCACGTCTTTCTTTTCTGTAATATAAGTGAAATTGAAAAACAAAAGGAAAAACAATCTAGAGCATATGTGTTTGAAAGATGAATGCAAAGCTAGGCAGAGCTCTAGGCCAATTTTGGAGTACATAAAAAATATTGATCAACAAAATGAATATGTGTCACACACTCTGAAATATGTAGATGTGGGCTTTTTAAGTGAAATTTTTGCTCTAAGAAAATTCAGTCTCATGTGAGTTAAATAAAGTTCCAAGAATATTTACTTAACAAATGGCAGTTGAGATTGTATATGTATTTTTATATCTCTCTCCGTGTGCCTGTGTGTGAGAGAGATAGAGAGAGAGATGGAGAGAGACAGAGAGAGAGAGATGCAAAGGAAAAAGGGGAAAGGGATAAAAGGAACCATAAAAATGCAAATGGAAATCCAAAAATACATTTTTTTCTATGTAAATAAGTTACAGTTGACCCCTCAACAACAAAGGTTTGAACTGCATGGGTCTACTTATATGTGAACTTTTTTCAACAAATATAGTACAATCCTATAAACATATTTTCTCTTCCTCATTTTTTTTAAAGATTTTATTTATTTATTTGACCTCTGAGAGAGACACAGTGAGAGAGGAAACACAAGCAGGGGGAGTGGGAGAGGGAGAAGCAGGCTCTCCGTTGAGCAGCGAGCCCGATGTGGGGCTCCATCCCAGGACCCTGAGACCATGACCTGAGCCGAAGGCAGACGCTTAACAACTGAGCCACCCAGGCGCCCCTCTTCCTCATGATTTTTTTAATAACATTTTCTTATCTCTAGATTACTTTATCATAAGAATACAGTATATAATACATATACAAAATATGTGTTTTTTGACTGTTCATGTTATAGGTAAGGCTTCCAGTCAAGTAGGTAAGTTTTGGGGGAGTTAACAGTTATACTCAGATTTTCCACCACGTAGGAGTTGGTGCCCCTAACCGTCACGTTGTTCAAGGGTCAACTGTAATTCTAATTCTACAGAGGAATTTTCTATCTGGTATTTTGCCAATGTTTCTCAACTTAATAAATCTCATTGCAATAATGCATGCTGAAAAGAAACTCATTCAAATGAAGTAACATACGTGGAAGCAGTATTTAGAGGAAGTGTAATTAGAATTTTACCACTTGCTTAGACATTTCATGGTTTTTCTAAAAACTGAACTGGTGTTTGGTACAATGCTAGATCAGCGAGCTGGTGTGAATGACAGTGTTGAGATTGCTCCCAGCTTACTTTCGAAATGCAACTTAATTTTTCCTTGCTTGTTAAACTGTTTCTACACAATTGCTCCCAAATTTATCTGTTTATGATTACACGTGGTATTTAAATTTATAAAATAAAATGTAATTTAAAGCACACAGTTCAGTGTTTTCAAGAATTTCTCTTTTTGAGACCACGGAGGTACATCACAGATTTCTGATTCTTCATGGCCTAAGTTTTCCATGATGAAATCTGTGATTCCCTCACCATTTAACTTAGGACTATCTAGGTCAGACTGACAAATAAGTTTATAATAAAAAAAAATAAATGCTCACAAACACGTAAAGAATTATGAGCCAAATTTATTGTGGATATTTTCCTAAAACCATATTTACATAAGCTGTCAGTGATTATAATTCAGAGACAAATTGTCTGCTCATTGTAGCATCATTTTCTTGAATGATAAGGGTAAATGAGATTTTGGGAAAAGGTGGTTGAGACATGAGTATAGTAGAGTGGTTTTCTTAATAGAGCCTCATTTTTCGTCTTGGAAGTTAATTGTCTGCTTGATAATTAAAGCTTAGTGCATTGTTTTAATCCCATCCCAAAATGTTGTATGTAAAGTATATTGTAATGAACCAATATGAGACAACACTGATGCATATTTAAGGCATAAAGTTTTAACTAAAACACTTCCAAACTATAATATGCATTATTCATTTGTGGACTTTATAAAAGATGCATGCCTGTTCCCTGCTGACTCAGAATCTTTATTAATGGAACTAAATGGGAAAAAAATTAACTTGTTTCTAGTGTGAGTCAAAAACACACATTAAACATACCGAATTTTAAGAGCAACTGAACTAAAATATTCTTTCTTGATAACAAGTTTAAAAAGTGTTGTAAAATGCTGTAAAATGAAATTTGACTTTTAAAAATCGCTACATTGTCACTGAGTAGTATTAAACACTGAAATCGTGAATTTATTGATAGGTGTCACATAAAATGATAAAAGCAGACTTTCTGCATGTGGGGATGGGGTGGAGGGGATAAGCAGTTTCTTTAATAAGAACTTAGCTGTAACAGATGTTTTGTAATATTACCCAAGTAAATGAATAATCTCCACCAAATATAGAATAGTGTTTTTTCTCTGTGCTATGTATCTACTGAGATTATGATGTAATAAGCAAGGGAAAAAGTTGCCAAGAATACATTTATTTTATTTTTTAATTTATATGCAATATTAAATTTTACAGTGTGCAGTTCTGTAAATTCTGACAAATATATAGTGTCATGTAACTGCCATTGCCATAAGGATACAGAACAATTTCTTCACCAGAAAAAATTACCTATTGCTGTCTCTTTGTATATGTGCTGCCGAAGCGAGCACCTATTGCTGTCTCTTTGTAATCAAGTCTCCCCCGCCGCCTCCATGCTTGCCACCATTACTACCACCAATCCCTGGCAAACACTGATCTATTCTCAGTGCCTATAGAGTTTCATTTTCCAAAATGTCGTAAAATTTTCTTTTTGGAAGCTGTAGGTGGGTGAGTAGATCTGGCTTCTTTTGTTAGCATAATGCATTTTAAATTCAGCCATATTTTTGACATTCAGTCATTAATTCAATTTTATTTCTGAAAGGTATTATAGAGGCACCTGGGTGGCTCAGTCCATTAGGTGCGGGACTCTTGATTTCAAGACTCAGGTCATGATCTCAGCATAGTGAGATCGAGCTCCACGTTGGGCTCTGGGCTCAGCAGGCAGTCTGTTTGAGATTCTCTCTCTCCCTCTCTCCCTGCCCCTCCCTCTGTGCATGCACACTCTTAAATAAATAAATCTTTTAAAAAATAAATAATTAAATAAAATACTATATTTAAAAAAAGAAATGAAAGACATCATATTCTTCTGGTGCACTAGTATGTTTATCCATTCACCTGTTAAGGATATTAGGCTATTTTCGATATGTGATGATTATGAATAATGCTGATAGATACAATTGTGCATATGCTTTTGAGTGAACAAAACTTGTACTTTCTCAGGGTGCCTGGGTGGCTCAGTGGGTTAAGTGCCTGCCTTCGGCTGGGGTCTTGATCACAGGGTCCTGGGATCAAGCCCCGCGTCTGACTATCTGCTCAGCAGGGAGCGGGCTTCTGTTAAAAAAAAAAGAACTTTTGAGTCATATAGTAAGTGTATATATGTATAGCTTTATATAAATGTACCAAACCATTTTCCAAAGCGTCTGTATTCCCACAGTGATTTATAAAATTTCCAGCTGTCTGGTATCCTCTGCGCTTTCCATTTATCACTCATTTATTCATTTTTTTTCCATTCATATTAGCTAGTCTAAAATGTATGTGTGGGAATCTCATGTTGTTTTAAGTTACATTTCCTTAATGACTAAAGATGTTTTCATGTGAATTTCTGGCATCTATATATCCTCTTTAGTATTTATTCAAATCTTTTGCTTATTTTTAAAATTTGGTTGTTTGCTAATTGTTGAGTTTCTATAGTTTTGTTTTTTTTTAAAGATTTCATTTATTTATTTGACAGAGAGAGACACAGTGAGAGAGGGAACACAAGCAGGGGGAGTGGGAGAGGGAGAAGCGGGCTCCCCGCTGAGCAGGGAGCCCGATGCGGGGCTCGATCCCAGGACCCTGGGATCATGACCCGAGCCGAAGGCAGCCGCTTAACCGACTGAGCCACCCAGGCGCCCCGAGTTTTTATAGTTCTTAACATTTTATTTTTTGAGCTTTATTAAGATATAATTGACAAATAAAAATTGTATATATTTAAGGTATACAGTGTAATGTTTTCATATATGTATGCTTTGTGAAAGATTGCCACAATCAAGCTAATTAACATATCCATCATGTCACATAAGTATCATGTTTTGTGTGGGAAGAAAAAAAAACAATGCTTAAGATCTACTCTCTTAAAAAAAATCTACTCTCTTAAAAAAAATCTACTCTCTTAACACATTCAAGTATACAGCACAGTAGTATTAACTATTCTCACCATGTGCTACATTAGATCTGCAGAACTTATTCATCTTATATAATGGATCTCTGATCAATATCTCCCCATTTCCTCTACACCCAGTTCCTGGTAACCATCATTCTACTCTCTGCCTTTATGAGTTCAAGGTCTCTTAGGTTCCACATGTAAATGACAACTTCCTGAAGGGTTTGACAGGTGGAAAATAAAAGTAGCCTTCCTTGGAATTGCACGAATGAGTTCAGGGTTCGTGCCTTGCACATTTCCAGAATCATGACCTTCTCCACCGAATGCAGTGGCCCTACTCTTTACCTGCAAACCAGGGCCATACAGGTCTTCCCCACCTGCTGGCAACCCATGTGCAGTCTTCTCTCCCTGGTTCACTAAGAGCGCCGCTCTGCCACACAGAGGAGCGCCTTTTCCTAACCCTCTGAATAGCACAGGACTCCCTACACTGTCACGTTCCCTCTGGGACAAAGTGGCAAGAGAAAAGAAAGAAAGAAAATAAATGGCAGGGTTTTTTTTTCTCCCACATTTAAGACAGCAGAAGCCCCTCTTCCCAGTCCCTCTGAGAAGAGAGGCATAAGGAAAACATAGCTACATGTCGTTCCTTGAGTTGATTTTCCTCCCTAATCTACCTGCTCTTATTTTCTTTTCAGGGCCCTCTGAGTATCTGCTTCCTGGGTGTGCCCAGGGTTTCAATGGCAGTCTGGGAGAGGTGGGGTAGAGCGTGCTTGCCCCATCTCAGCCAGATCCCCAAGTCCCCAAATACGTCGTTATGGTCACTTAGACAATTGTTTGCACAGGTTCCCCTTCGAGCTAGAAACTGCATTTCCTATGAACAGAAATATGTTATCAGTGTACAATAAAATTAATTAAATTAAGAAACATGTACAGGGATCCCCTCAGTGGTAAACAGTTAAAGTCTTGCTGCCTAAGATCAATTCTTCAAACACCTGATTTTTCCTGGGGTGGGGGAGCGTTGCATTCCGCTCTGCCCAGGGAGGTTGGTTCCCGTACAAGAGTCTGAATCAAAGGCAATCAAAGCTGATCTAGGGATTTTGTGGAGTGACCAGTAGAGATGATTGTTTATTCCAGTTCACTTAAAGCAGTATGAAAACATGCCTGGAGATTCAGGAGACTGCAGCTAGGGCTCTCGTGTGCCATGTCGTATGAGAGTGAATAAAGCACAGAGGAAAGTAGAATGGTAAGTGATACACCAATATACACAGGTAGAGAGAAAGAAAGACAAATCACACTCTGATGACATCATCTGAGCTTGGATTTTCTAGAGATTGAAGAATATTTACTCCTGGGCTTTTCAGTTAAATGACCCAATAAGTGTCTCTTTCTCTCTCTCTCTTCCTCTCTTTCTCACCCTCTCTTTTTTTAGGATGCTTAAACTAAGTTCGATTTTCTGTCATTTGCAGTAAAAACTTTTCTAACATATCATAGAATTCCTTCTGGTGCCCACTATCATAATTCTGTGTCTTCAAACTTGCATGATCATAAAAATCAGTTAGTATTTATTTCCCTGGGGATTTTGTTTTTTAGTAAGGGTTCTGTTTTTAAGAATGGTCTGGAGATGAATCTTATGGTCAGAAAGCATGAAAATCATCATAATAGTATAATACCTGCAAAATAAGAAAAAATATTAATATGCTATCACATCTTACTTGCTAAATATTATATAATTCTCTGATTTTCCTAGCAAATCAGCATATAGCCACAGAATTATAAAACCTTAAAGACGGAAGGAATAGTAGTCATAATCTTGTCCAACAGACTATTTTTTACAATGAGAAAATTGTAACTTAGAGAAGTAAAGTCACACATATAAATCCCATAGGGAGTTAGCAGCAGAATAGATACTATAACATGAATCTCCTGCTAGATTCATTTTTTAATTACAGAAATTACATTTCTAAATTAGAAAATCATAAGAAAAAGTACATAAATAGTAGGATGCTGAAAATTTACCTTTATTCTTCAAGGCCATAGCAAATTAACTAAAAGAGCTTATAGCATGTTCTAAATTCTTAGTATTTTTATTATGAATGAGCACTCCTTGGTTGACCATTATAACCACAATGAATCTTTACTATTTAAACAGACTCTAAACACTTCCCCTAATCCATGCTGTGATTTTGTAACCATATCCTCTAATGCTTTTATAACAAGTATTTTATTTATAATAAAATATTGAGAGTTATTACGGGTGAAAAGACTTTAAGAGTAAATAAGTCGTTTTTGTTTTTTTTTTTAATCTAAGAATTAACACAAGAAATTGCCTGAAGAATCAAGTGGTCTAAATGCAAAGGTCTCAAAAGCAAATTTATAGAGTTTTGGATACTGAATAAGGGTTTTCCAATTTTATTTCCCCAGTGTTTGGTAAAGAACCATATGCAATAAAGACCCACACCGGGGGTGGCTGCATACAGGGTTTATATGAGATCATTTGATGGATATACAAGAAAAAGCCTTCTTCACATTATAAAATAAAGCATTTTAAACTAAACACCTTCATCATTTTTCCTCCCCTTGAGGAGCAAAAATCAAACTGAATACCTGCTAGTGCTAAAATTGTTAACGAAAGCCTTCCATTAATGTCACAAAAGGTGATATTTATTGCCATCTCAAAACTCCAAAGCCCTAAAAATATGTAAGCCATTGTACAGATATAATGTCAGCATTGTGCATCTAAGGAATTTTCTCATCATGTTTGTTATTACAAGCTGAAAAATACATGTGTTTATATAAATATTATAGTCACATAAATTTGTTACACATAAATTTCATTCTTTATATTTTTTCCCATAGGAAATGTTTCTGAGTGTACTTTAATGAAAAAGATCAATCTTATTATCTATTTGTAATGAAAATAAGCAAGTATTCATAATTTGGGAATGGGTTTGGAAGAAGAGTTAATAAAAGTGTTTATGCCATTGTATAATATTTGTTAATTAAATTAAATTGAAGTAAAATTGAAATAAAAATTTAAATTGAAATAAATTGAAATAAAAATTTTCTTTCTTTTTAAGTAAGCTCTATGCCCAATGTGGGGCTTGAGCTCACAACCCTGAGATCAAGAGTCACATTTCTACCAACTGAGCCAGCCAGGTGCCCCAAAATAAAAATTTAAAAAAATATTTTGTCCCCAAATAATCTAAACCATTGTTTTCCAAAATTCAGAATTAGCATGGATGTATTTCAGATAAACGGATTTCTCATTGTAAGCTTATTGGAATCTTAGGAAGTGGTGCCATGGACTCTGTACTTTTTATAGAAAGTTTCCACCTGGATTTGTAGAGGATCATCAATATCATCACTGAACTCTCTCTCCTTGTGGATTCCTGCAGACTATCTAGAGGAAACTGTGGACAGCGGCATCTTTTCCTACATCTTGGGCAACTACACATGCCTGCCAAGCCTTTTTGTAGCAATCAGTGGTTTGACGTCCAAAAGATCATCAAACTTAAATGTGTCTATACATCTTTTTTTCTTCAGCAAATAACAACAGCAAAAAATAAGGTTGGTAAGATTGTGCGATGCAAGCATTAGAAGCTAAGATTCGTGTTGATTGTTTAAAAGCATTTTAAAGATTCCTGATTTACAATATAGTTGAGAGAGTGAAAATAAAGTTATTTTATATAATCTGTATGTCTATGCATGTGCGATCCAGTTACGGGAGTAGCTCTATACATTTATAACTAAGAGAATCGAAGAGGGGGACAAACACTGAGAGAGCTCCTTAATATGTTTGCTGCAGTGCCTTTTAATAATGTGTTATTTTCATCCTGCGCTTTTCCCAAAACCAGTGTCAGTTTGGATCTTTAGGGATTAAAGATAGAAACACTGAATATACATTTTTATGTGGTACTTCCACTTTTTGGGGGTTTAAACTACCCATCCTCTCTACGGTCTGAATTTCATATCATCTTAAAATTTGATAGCCTCATTTGAAGTGTTATGCTCTTGGTTTGTTTTGATATGTAAATCACTGAGACATCTATATAAGCTGCCTTATTATACAAATGACAGAGACTGGATTTTCATCTTTTAAGTGGTTTTTCAACTCACTTGTTTGAATGAGAAAAGTGCAATAGCTCACTGAAGCATATGCGGGTATGATTTTATTTATTTTGAAGAATATCCATTTCTCACTAAACTGTAGTTTGTTATTATGAGGAATTCAAAGAAAATACTACTAGGATATTTTAACATGTGAATTATCATATAACATATTCCTTTTCTCCCATCAAAAAGTACCTCGTGCACTGTGAAAAACATACCAGATATGTTTTTTTGTTGTTGTTGTTACCCAAGATATTAACAGTTACCAGCTTCCTTCATTTTCATTTCTTTTTCTTTCTTTACATGGTTTGGCTGTATTCAGTTGGATCGTTTCTTTTTCTTGCTCTTGTTGCTATTGGATCTATTGAGAAACTTTTTGGTATTACTTAAGCAAAAAAAAAAAAGAAAGGAAGCCTAAGGCAAGTGGGGTGAATAAGGTCAAATAATCATTTTTATAACATCTCACAACCATTTTTTTAAAAAATTTATTTAGTTATTTAAGTAATCTCTACACTCAACGTGGGGCTTGAACTCACGACCCCAAAATCAAAAGTTATGCGCTCAACCAGATAAGCCAGCCAGACACCCCCCATAACTTCTTTATTGAATGAGAAAACATTAACAATATAAGAAAAATTATTCAGTAAAATTATAAAAACAGATTGAGGAACATGGTTCAGATTACTTTAGAATTCAGGGTTTAACTATTTTTATTTTCAATGTTAACAGGTAGTGAGTGTACCATGGCAGGAACATTCTTACTTTTTTTTGTTTTTTTAAAATTCCTTCCAAACTATGAATATTTGCTTTCTTTCATTATAAATAGTCATTTGAATCCACAATAATCACATAAATCTATTGCCCACACAAAACCCTTATAAAATCTTTGCCTCAACTATAACTGCTTTATGTAGAAGGATACAATAAGATCTTTTGTGTAAGGAATAGTTGTGAGTATATTCCAGGGATAGCTCTGCAAACAATTTCCCGAGCTTTTGTTATCCCACAACCTAGTTCATCCTCATGGCCTGCTTGAACCATGTCCAAATCTAGTGCAATTTCCAAGAGGAGGAACAGGAAAACAACCATGGGACCCCATGTAAAGTAGAAGCTCCTAGGCTACAAAGTGGCCTTGTCACAAAGGGGAGACACTGGAGCTCATGGACTGGTATAAGCCTCCTCCTTAATGAGTTAACTGAGACCTTCTGAGCTAGCTCTCTGCTTAACTTTCCAAAATGGTGAGCAAGGCCATCCAGATTTGTCTTCTGAACACTGAGAGAGCAAAATCATCAGCACCTCCTGTATTCCTAAATGAAAACCTTGGAGACTCTTGTCCTAGAATTGTTTTCTAAGTAACAGAAATAAAGTCTCTTCAACCCATTTTCAGTTATTTGAGATGTTATAATCAAGTGCTTTCAGAGAACTAATCAAAATGGGATTGTGAAATAAAATCTATGCTAATTTTTAAAACAAATCAAATTTCAAGATTTCAAAAACAGCACAGCAGTATTTTAGATTTCTTGATTGGCATATCTATTTAATTTCAAATTCTGATGGAAGTATGTACCTTACTGTTTTAGCAAATAAATTCAAAAGAAGAAACATCCCAGGAGTAGGACTGATAATGTATGGAAAATGAGTTAATAACTATTAGATTCATACAATTCTCATTGAATTAATTCTTCTTAATTAATTTCTGCCATATGTATTTTTTTAAAGATTTTATTTATTTATTCATGAGAGATAGAGAGAGAGAGAGAGAGGCAGAGGGAGAAGCAGGCTTCCCACGGAGCAGGGAGCCCGATGCGGGACTCGATCCCAGGACCCTGGAATCATGACCTGAGCCGAAGGCAGACACTTAACTATCTGAGCCACCCAGGCGCCCTAATTTTTGCCATATGTATTAATTCTTCTTAATTAATTCTTACCATATGTACATGGAAAAGCAAAAAGAGTATCTCAGGTAGTTTCACAATTTAGCATCCTCTTTTCACTTTGTGAATATTTCCTTTGTGGAGCTTTGAAATTAGTATTGACAGATACATACTAAGGTATACATAAATATTTTTAATTATTTGTTTAGTTGCTGAATTTTACATTTCAGTTAAACAATCCCTTCCTGTTCTGAAATTGAAAAATCAGGTAATGAGTACCTCCATTTCCCAAGACTAATATTTTAAGATAACTAATTTCTATTATTATTTTTGAAAGCCTTGAGTGACTCTTGGAATCTACTTAGGAAAATAATCAACAAACTAAAATTATAAAAATGGCATTATAACATGGATTGAGCTAGAGAGTATAATGCTAAGTGAAGTAAGTCAGTTAGAGAAAGACAAATACCATATGATTTCACTCATACGTGGAATATAAGAAGCAAAACAAAGAAGCAAAGGCAAAAAATAAGAGAGAGAAAGGAACAAATCAAGATACAGACTCTTAATTACAGAAAACAAACTGAAGGTTACCAGAGGGGAGGTAAGTGGGTGGATGGGCTGAAAGGTGATGGGGATTAAAAGTGGACTTGTCGTGATTAGCACAGGGTGATGTATGGAATTGTTGAATCACCATATCATACACCTGAAACTAATGTAACACTGTATGTTAACTAACTGGAATTAAAATGAAAACTTAAAATTAAAAAATGGCATTATAAAAAATGGCATTATAAACACTCACTATTCTTAATGTAAGGCTAATTATTAACAAGGGGGAGCCATTCTATTCAAAGCAGTAAAACAACAAAAAAAAAATGGACTCCTCCTAGCTCATCAATATGGCAGAAAAATATCTGCAAATACATAAATGTGATAAAGAGAAATAAACTAAAAGTGATTTATAATAAAAATATATAAATGTGTTTTAAAATATATAACAATCTTAAGATTTGCTTTCTTCTGTCTTTATGATTAAATATTTAAGTATGAAGATCAGAGGCCATTCCTTACAAGAAGAATAGGAAAATGTACAGTTAGAGATATGAGTGAATGGACTCTATAATTAAAGCAAATATTAGACAAGGTCAATATTTGAAAAATCAATTCCATAACTATACATTAGTTATAAACAACTGAAAGTCAAAATTTACAAACGACAGATATATTTAGATGTGATTCAAATAATATGTAAGCAAAAATATATGCTAAACATTAGAAAACATTAATAAAGAAAATCAAAGAATGCCTAACTAAATTCAAAGATATACTACATACATGGATTGGACAACCGAATATAGTTAACACACCAAGACTCTTCAAAGTGATTTACACAGTCAACAATTCAAATCAAAATGTCATCAGGCTATTTAGTAGATATAGAAAAGTTGAATCTAAAAATTATGTAGGGCGCCTGGGTGGCTCAGTTGGTTAAGCGACTGCCTTCGGCTCAGGTCATGATCCTGGAGTCCCGGGATCGAGTCCCGCATCGGGCTCCCTGCTCAGCAGGGGGTCTGCTTCTCCCTCTGCCCTCTTCCCTCTCGTGCTCTCTGTCTCTCATTCTCTCTGTCTCAAATAAATAAATAAAATCTTTAAAAAAAATAAATAAAAATAAAAAAATAAATAAATAAAAATAAAAATTATGTAAAAGGCCATAGGAACTAGCATAGCCAAAAAATTTCAAAGAATAAAAACAAAGTCAAAAGACTCTCTCTAATTGATTTCAAAATTACTTTACTTTTATTTATTTATTTTTTAACTTAGCCGTACATCCAACATGGGGATTGAACTCACGACACCAAGATTAAGAGTCACATGCTCTACAACTGAGCCAGGCAGGCACCCGTCAGGATTTATTTTAAAACTAAAATAATTGAGACGAATTGACAAAAAGACACATCTATCAGTGGAATAGAGTTTAGAAATAAACCCACATATATACGGTCATCTGATTTTTGAGAAAAGTGCAAAGACAAATCATTGAAGAAAGGATAGTCTTTTCAAAATACAGTGTTGAAACAACTGGACATTTATATACAAACAAATTAATCTCAACCCACACCCTCACACCTCATACAAATATTAACTTAGAATGGGCCAGGGATTGAAATATAAATCTAAAATTACAAAAGTTCTGTAACAAAACCTAATAGAAAAATTTTGGTGACTTTGAATTATGAAAAAATTTTAGGTATGATACCAAGAGCACAAACAAATTGATAAATTAGAACTCAACAGAACAATATTTTTGCTCCATGAAAGACACTGTTAAGAATGAAAAGACAAGCCACAGACTAGGAAAAACTTTGGTAATTGCGTATCTGACAAAAAAAAAAAAAAAAAAAAAAAAACTTGTATCCAGAATGTTAAAGAGCTTTCAATTCTCAATAATATGAAAACAAATGACAAGAAAATACTGAGCAAGTAGAATTCCCATACATTGCTGGTGGAAACACAAAATGGTATACTCACTTGGAAAATAATTTGGCAGTGTCTTTTGAAATTTAAACATATACTTATTATATATAACCCATCGATACCATATCATCAATACTTACCCAAGAAGAGTAAAAACTCAAGATCACAAAAAGCGTGTGAGAATATTTACAGTAGCTTTGTTCATAACCACCAAAAACTGGAAATAGCCCAACTGTCCTCCAACTGGATGAATGGATAGACAAAGTGTGGTACAGCCATACTATGGAATATGACTCAGCAATAAAGGGTAATGAGCGATTGATACACATAACAACACAGATGACTCTCAAACATGTTATGTTAAGTGAAAGAGCCAGACTCAAATGTCTAATCAACTATATGATTCCACCTTCCATGTATATGGTATCCAGGAAATAGTAAAAGTGGAAGAATAGAAAACAGGCCAGTGGCTTACAAGGGTTATTGTTGGCAGTAAGAGGGAATTTATGGGGTTGATGGACCTGTTCTGCATATTGATTGATGGTGATATTTATACAAACGCTTGCATTTGTTAAATGTAGTGGTTGACACCGACATCATGTTGACATAATAGCTTACTGATAAAACTGTTCAACTGATAGAGGGAATTTTACTACACATAAACCTTAAAAAATGAATTAAAATTTTAAAAATAATAGATAGAAAATAGCAGACTAAATCTGTGCTCAGTAAGACAGAGTGAACTAACATTCAAATCAGAGAAACATTCTAAAACACATGACAGATCATTGCCACGAAGTGACACACAATGAAGTATGATGTGCTCAAAGGCAAGCTTCCCTTATTTACATTGTGACATAGGATAAAGTAGTGACAGATTGTCACCTGACCTACATTTCCTATCTTAAAATATCACCATCTGATGGAAATATACTTTGTCTCTTTGTATTTAAAAACACCTCAGAGATCGTATCTTTAGACTGGCAGCGGGGAAAAGAACATGTAATGGGGGGTGGGGGAGTGGGGTAGGGTGGACAAAGTGGTCATATAAGAAACCATGGGGAAACTGATTTATTTTTAATATTTTTTCTAATAGTGTGTGGCTCAGCATATTCCAAGGTCATTTGTGCTATTCCTAAAGAAACAATAGTCTCTCTCTCTCTCTTTTTTTTCTTTAATGGTAAGGTTCTTCTATTTTTAACATGAAAATGACAGTTATAGAGTTTTTAAAGTTTTCTCTAAATCTTGAAGGTATGTTCTATTTGCCAACTTTATCAGCATGTTTCATTGTAAAATAATATATTCAACTTAATATTTAATTATTTCATTAGAATAAAAATAGCAGAATGGTGAGCGCTGTAATTGTGTAAGACTGATGAATCACAGACCTGTACCTCTGAAACAAATAATACATTATATGTTTAAAAAAAAAAAAAAAGAAGGTAGTAGGAAGGGAAAAATGAAGAGGGGGAATTGGAGGGGGAGACGAACCATGAGAGACTATGGACTCTGAGAAACAAACTGAGGGTTTTAGAGGGGACGGGGGTGGGGGGATGGGTTAGCCTGGTGATGGGTATTAAGGAGGGCACGTATTGAATGGAGCACTTGGTGTTATACACAAACAATGAATCATGGAACACTACATCAAAAACTAATGATGTAATGAATGGTGACTAATATAATAAAATAAAATTTAAAAAAATAGCAGATTAGGTACATTGATAACTATTTTTTGTGGCAGATATTTAAAACCCAATTTGAAATATACAACCAAAAATGTTGCTATATATTATCTATAGTTAATATGTTGGAATAAGTAGTAAATCCATAAGAAATAAATATTTTCTTTTTCTTAAGAAATAAGTATTTTCAAATATTCATATAAAGTCATGTGCAGACACAGACTGGCATGAGTGAAATGTACTGGCAACTAAACCTCCTCAAATGGTTTTGCCATTAGTGATATGATTTCTAATGTATTCAATTACACTGGGTAAATTTGAAAGTAGCTAGAGCATAATCACACCTTAATTTACTTATTAGATTTATTTGTAAAAAATTAAATGTCATTAAAGCCAAGCAAAAGTATTTTTGTGTGGATTGACATTTTAAAAGATAGATTTTATAGATTTGTAATGTACATCATTATCCATCAAAGTATTTGAAAGTTGTGTGGGATGTGAAACCACCATTTCTTGTTTAAAGTTGTCTAACCCACAGCAAAATGTCTTGTATCTATGGCACTTAACTATTAACTGCCAGCTTCATCATCATATCACTGAAACAAAATTCAGATAATTATCCCCTAGAACTGCACTGCACAGATAAAATCTCACTACCAAAAACCACAGGCCTCAATTTTCCTATGAGTTTCCAAAGCATCATATTGATCATGTCACTACTCTGCTTAAAATTTACAAAAGCTAGTCTCCAGTTTCCTTAGTCTGGCAGCTAGTATCCTCCATCTTCTGGCCCTAAAACCCAACTCTAGCTCTGTCAAGATATCTTATCTTAATGTTTCAGTTAGTAAAGAATTTTACTCATTTTGAACTGTTTTTCTTTCTTTTACATGGTATTTATGCTGTGCTTCTCTACTCTTGGTATCTGTATGTCTACTTTGATCTGCACATTATGTGGGCTTGCTACAGATGTATTATTCAACCTAACTGGGTTTGTCCAGAATTTTTAGCCACTGGAAATCAATTCTTAACATACATAAAATTATTATTCTATGCCACAAATATTATTCACACACCTACATCCACAAATAGAGTAATATTAAGGTGTTAAGAAAACATTCTTCTGGGGCGCCTGGGTGGCTCAGTCATTAAGCATCTGCCTTCGGCTCAGGTCATGATCCCAGATCCTGGGATCGAGCCCCACATCGGGCTCCCTGCTCAGTGGGAAGCCTGCTTCTCCCTCTCCCACTCCCGCTGTTTGTGTTCCCTGTCTTGCTGTGTCTCTCTCTGTCAAATAAATAAATAAAATCTTAAAAAAAAAATTCTTCCATTAAAATCTTTTGGGAATATAGTTTATCCCAAAGCTCAAATAACAAGATGCAAAAATCTAAAAATCCTTTTCAGATATTCAACTGCATCTGATCTATGGCAACTTAATTAATAGACTTGCTTGGTTCTCAAACCATTTTTCATTAGAGAATCACATTCTCTCTAGACTCCTAGAATTTCCATTGTGTTTCTCCTGGCATAAACATGACAAGAAGAGATTTAAGCCCAATTAAAAAATAAAGCTTCCAGATTCAGGCTGAGCCTATATGTATGTAGTTGAATCAAAATGATCTATAAGTTTTATTGGGGTCAATTTGCTACAAAGAGTCTGCATGATTCTCCCAGTGACAAAGAAGCTAGATGTGACAGTCTCAGCTATACAAGACACGATGTGCATAAGTCACAGTAAATTGGGTCTATAAAACCACTCAGTTATAGAGTGATCTCCCACAGAAATGTAGACTCAGCTAAAGATACTGGTTAAACTCTCTCAAGCCCACAGGACCCAATATTAAAGAAAAATTTATTCTCTATGTTATGTATGAGTCCTTGAACTAACAATAGCAAAAATATGCATAGCTTTTTATCTATAATTGAAAGATATAAATGGAGAAAATAGAGAACAGAAAGAAATGTTAATGGCTAAAGACATAAGGGGAAAAAAAGGTACTTAGTAAGTTAAAAGCAAAGTAAAAAAAATAATTTTTATATTAATTAGGAAGTCAGCAAATAAATAGAACAGGTTATTTCCTTCTTAATCACAAATAGGGAAAATTTGGACTAGAATAGAATGGCCTGGTGTTATTCATAAAAATACTAAACTAGACTCCCCATTCAACTCTACCACTTATTAGCATAGTGACCTTGTTCAAATTATTTAATTTTTGTGAGACTTAGTTTCATCTGATTTCTTTGGGCCTTGGTTTCCTTATTTGAAGAAGAGTTGCTGGTCTTTACAACATCTTTCAATTATTAGAAATTCAAAGCTTATTTATGGCCTAGATTAACACAAAGTTTCCTGCTCAGGTTGTTTTCAGAACTAATCTTTTAATGAATCCTTTTCCTGAAAAAGATCTTTGTATATCACATGCTTTGTTTCACCACTTAACCACATGTAGATATGACACACTACATTAAAGAATGATACGTTTTATTTTGTTTGCAAATATATGTGATATTTTAGCTGAATTAATTTCTGAACATTCCCAACTGGTCCTATTGACCTACTTTAAGTTTTACTAGAGTTGGTACAGTAGAATTTCCCCTTACCTGCCTTGGGCACTTGGACACTGCTCATCCTTGGTTCATATG
This sequence comes from Neomonachus schauinslandi, assembly GCF_002201575.2. Lineage (NCBI taxonomy): Eukaryota > Metazoa > Chordata > Mammalia > Carnivora > Phocidae > Neomonachus > Neomonachus schauinslandi. The sequence goes on along the minus strand of NC_058405.1, from coordinate 118,419,059 downwards.
GGAATCAAACCTCAACCCTAGGCTAGATTTGAAGTCACCCTAGTGTCTCTCTCAGCTCACGTAAAGTTGTGAGAATCAGGAACACTCTGCTATACTACTGCTATAAAGAGCATACATGTGACTACATTCAATAAATGTGTACTGCAAAATATTTTCTCTAGCACAAAGGGGATACTCGCTCCTATAAAGTAGCATAAATGCTTATTACCAACGTTAAGTGTAGCAAACCAAATTTTTTTTCTTTTTCTTTTTTTTTTAAAGATTTATTTATTTATTTGAGAGAGCGAGAATGAGAGAGAGAGAGTACATGAGAGGGGGGAGGGTTAGAGGGAGAAGCAGGCTCCTTGCTGAGCAGGGAGCCCGATGCGGGACTCGATCCAGGGACTCCAGGATCATGACCTGAGCCGAAGGCAGTCGCTTAACCAACTGAGCCACCCAGGTGCCCCCCAATTTTTTTTTTCTATTGATCATAAGCAAAATCAAATTTTACATATATATATAATACATAAAGGTATATTTGTTTGCACATACACACACACATATTTTAATATTTCTGGAATGACCTAGATATTAAGATACACCTGTGGTGAAAAAAACTACATATATGCAATTTTTTGGAAGAACTTTGACTTCAGCAATAATATTGTACTGGAACAAACGTCCCATCAAAAACAACTATCAACTTGGGTAAAATATATACGACAACTTTTTTTAGGCCTTCACAATTAGTCAGTATTGTCAGCTCAAGACTGCAAGTCCTGAGAAAAGAAAAACTCATGATTTCCCTGCTAATTTCCCCATGTCTCTGCCTGAGGATAATTTCCCAACTGTGATTCAGTGAGCTGGAGTCCCACAGACAATGGCATCTCCTCTGAGATGAGGAGCCAGAAAAGATAAAGCTGAAGAGACAACGGAGAGAAGGAAGGCACAGAATGGGGTTCCACTGGGAAGGCCCCGTGCGTACTATCTGGGAGTCCATGTCCGAGGGCTGGGCTGAGTGATTTTAAAAACCACGGCAAAACCTGTATATAGTTAAAATTACTGCATTCGCCATTTGACAGAAAAGGAGAATGAGACTTAAAATGCATTGGAGGAACTTGCCAAAGCTCACAGAGCTGATATGTGTTGGTGTTTATGAACCCAGATGTCACTCTGAGCCAGATTGCTTTCCACCACGCCTCCTGACTCTGCCGATTTGTCAAAACTGGGTCCAGGCAATGATAGTCCACGACTGACAGCTGTAGATAGCAAGTACAAAATGCTCGGATTTCACTTATGGATCTGATCTAATTATCCTTTCTTACTACTCGTTAAATAAAATGATTGCAACTTTCCTCATTACTTTAGCTTTCTTGATAGATAAAAAACCTTTTCTCTTTGAAGTAGTCCCACTGAATTAGTTTTATATAAAAGCAAGAAACAAAAAAACAAACAAACAAAAAACAAGAGCAAGGAAAACTGTGGAAGAGCATTTTGAGAAGAATAGTGAAAGACAGGAAGATCATCCTAAATTTAAATTTCTTAGACTCCAAGCTTAATATCTGCCCTCCTTACATGAAAAGAAAGTCTTTCATTGGGGTATTCACTTATCTGGAATGTCTTTGAGGAAAATATTATGTATACTTTCTTCTTTTTTCCCCCCAGGTTCTGTGATGTGCTTGCCTGGGGCTATTTGCACATATCCACCTATTTTCCAATAAAAACAAACTACAGCTAACAGAGTTAAATCCGAATATTCTCCCCCAATGAATGTTAAACCCATGTGGAATCCCTAAGCTTAATTTTATTATAGTTGTGAGTCTCAGGAATCTTGTAATTATGTTTCCTCAGTTACTATAGATATGTAGTCCTGTGATATTAACATACTATAGAAAAATTTTGTGCACACAGAACAAAGTTAGTGTCCCAAATCCTCAGGTTTCTTCTTTATTTTTTTTAATGATTTTTTTTTCAAGATTTTATTTATTTATTTGAGAGAGAGAATGAGATAGAACATGAGAGGGGGGAGGGCCAGAGGGAGAAGCAGACTCCCCGCTGAGCAGGGAGCCCGATGCGGGACTCGATGCCAGGACTCCAGGATCATGACCTGAGCCGAAGGCAGTCACTCAACCAACCGAGCCACCCAGGCGCCCTCTCAGGTTTCTTCTTAAGGAATTAGATTTGCTCTAGCTTTTTTCTTGCTCTTATTTCTTACTGTTGCTAAATTGGTAGTCTCTCTTGTCTTACAAACACCACTTCTCTTTATTGCCTATTAACCCAAGTGTGGAACAAACCTATGTTCCCTATAGTTTCCCCAAATACATTTTATACAAGTTAGCTATTTGTAATAGAAATTTATTAAATAAAGTAGATCATTACTATTTTTATTGCCCAGCATTTCATTTCCCTTTTTTGGGAATAGTATCCAGATGTTTCATCTTCAATATTTACGCAATATGCTTCAGTAAAGCTCACTCATACCTAGATCCACGTGATAGTCATGTGGCCTCAGCTAAGCCAAACAACACTCCATTCTCTGAGTGCCTGATACACATCAGAGCAATCAGGTCAAAGGTAACAGAAGGCAGAGGTGCATGTTGGAGGGGCGATTTGAGGCCTGAACCCTATGCCTGAAGGGGCCTCCGGTTCTTAATTTTTCAGTTCATATGATCCAGTGAATACTTTTTTTTGCAGAAGCCAAGTTGGATAGAAGTCATAGCATCTGTAATTTGAAAAATACCATCTGATACAATGTAGGCGGAAGGGGAAGGGAATACCAGGAACAAATTAACATACAGTAACAGATAGTCCTGTTTATAAACATCATCTCATCACCATTATGAATAGCTCAGACATCATCTTTTTTTTTTTTTTTTTAAGATTTTATTTATTTGCGAGAGAGAGAATGAGAGACAGAGCACATGAGAGGGAGGAGGGTCAGAGGGAGAAGCAGACTCCCCGCCGAGCAGGGAGCCCGATGCGGGACTCGATCCCGGGACTCCAGGATCATGACCTGAGCCGAAGGCAGTCGCTTAACCAACTGAGCCACCCAGGCGCCCCCAGACATCATCTTTTAATTTCCGTTCCAACTCACACAATTTTTCTAGGCCCTTCCTCTTCTATCACCATTCATCCTATTCTGTCTCCGTAGGGACTCCTTTCCTCCTTCTCATTTGACTGGCTAGTAAAACTAAGCATTTTGGGTAGTTTATTATGCAGAGGAGATAGAATTTTCACAGGATTGGTCAGCCAAATTATTATTATTATCATTTTTAATTTCATTTTTATTTTTTTAATTTTTTATCATTCTTTTTTTTTATTTTATTATGTTAATCACCATACATTACATCATTAGTTTTTGATGTCGTGTTCCATGATTCATTGTTTGCATATAACACCCAGTGCTCCATTCAATACGTGCCCTCTTTAATACCCATCACCAGGCTAACCCATCCCCCCACCACCCTCCCCTCTAGAACCCTCAGTTTGTTTCTCAGAGTCCAAGGTTTCTCATGGTTCTTTTAATTTTAAAATGCAGGACATGTCCTAGTACAAAATTAGAAAGGCACCAAGGATACACAATGAGAAGAAAGTTTTCCTACCCTTGCTATCTCCAGATATATATATATATAATATATATACTTTAAAAGTATATATGTACTTTAAAAAAAGACATTTAAGAAAATCTTTAAACTAGGGAAATCCAAATCAAAACCTCAATGAGATACCACCTCACACCAGTCAGAATGGCTAAAATTAACAAGTCAGGAAACGACAGATGTTGGAGAGGATGTGGAGAAAGGGGAACCCTCCTACACTGTTGGTGGGAATGCAAGCTGGTGCAGCCACTCTGGAAAACAGTAGCGAGGTTCCTCGAAAAGTTGAAAATAGAGCTACCATATGACCCAGCAATTGCTCTACAGGGTGTTTACCCCAAAGATACAAATGTAGTGATCCGAAGGGGTACATGCACCCTGATGTTTATAGCAGCAATGTCCACAATAGCCAACGTATGGAAAGAGCCCAGATGTCCATCGACAGATGAATGGATAAAGAAGATGTGGTATAAATATACAATGGAATATTATGCAGCCATCAAAAAAACATGAAATCTTGCCATTTGCAACTATGTGGATGGAACTAGAGGGTATTATGCTAAGCAAAATAAGTCAGTCAGAGAAAGACATGTATCATATGATCTCACTGATATGAGGAATTCTTAATCTCAGGAAACAAACTGAGGGTTTGCTGGAGTGCGGGGGGTGGGAGGGATGGGGTGGCTGGGTGATAGACATTGGGGAGGGTATGTGCTATGGTGAGTGCTGTGAAGTGTGTAAGACTGTTGAATCACAGACCTGTACTTCTGAAACAAATGATACATGTTAAAAAAAAACAAAAACAAAAACAAAGATAGTAGGAAGGGAAAAATGAAGGCGGGGAGGAATTGGAGGGGGAGATGAACCATGAGAGGCTATGGACTCTGAGAAACAAACTAAGGGTTCTAGAGGGGAGGGGGATGGGGGATGGGTTGGCCTGGTGATGGGTATTAAAGAGGGCAGGATGTAATGTATAGGGATTAACATAACATAAAAAAATTTAAAAAAAAAGAATGGAATTTATAAAGGGGGGCCTGGGTGGCACATTTGGTTGAGCATCCAATTTCTGCTTTCGGCTCAGGTCATGATCTCAGGGTCGTGAGATCGTATCCTGTGCTGGGCTCTGTGCTCAGTGTGGAACCTGCTAGAGATTGTCTCTCCTTCTCCCTCTGTGCCTCCTGCTCATGTGCCTGCTTTCTCATTCTCTCTCAAATAAATAAATTAATTAAAAAGAAAATCTTTAAACTTTTCTATGGATTTTTAAAGAGAATTAGTAGATTACACTTTCATAGAACATTTCAAAAAATATTGCTTTAGTTAAATTACAATAAATCATTTTGCAAAAAAGTATAAAATAATTAGAAATATAATTTTATGCTTCTTAAGGAAGTACATAGAAATTGCCTTTTCCGTTTTCCTTTAGATTTATTCCATAAGAGGGATTAATAAATTATGAGTTAAATAAAAGAGAAAAAATGATTCTGTATCCCCTAGTTATTATATGTATTATTTTTAGGTTTATGTGAAAGGGATAAAGGAAGAATATCATTATAAATGATACAAACATACATATTTTGAAATATGCAGATGAAATAGCCACTTAAAGCTAATGTCAATTAATCAGTGTCTCAGTTTTCTTTTTACAATTGAGTATCCTAAAGTTAAAAATGAATTAGTCTTTATATCTCACTAATCTTTTTAACCATGACTTTAAAAATAGATCAACTCTAAAGGAGCGTATTTTTAAAAAGAAAAATTGGAATGTCAATGAAATGTAATAACATTACATTTACTTTAATTATGCCTATTCTTAGAGCTCAGGATAGCCTGTTCTAATTCTCTTCCTCCGGGCTGTATACACATGCAGGAGACAAAGATTTAAGCACAGATACACATATACGTTCATTGAACAATATAGATATTTTACACTGATTTTCATGTAGTGCTTTTCACTACTTCTTTTGATTATCCGTGAAATATATAAAAGTAGAATCAAAATCTTCTTTTAGCAATAAGTTACAAACATGGTTGAAGTAGTTCTGTCAATTTTGATCTTTCCATTATTTTGCATTACTTACATTATCTTGGATAAAGAATTTGTACTTTTGCTTAAGAGAATAGATTATTCTTTTTCAAGCTCCATGTAGTGCTCAGTATGAACTCATCTTTTCTACCTATATATCTTATATTTGAAATACCAAAACCACTAATAAAGCTTTTAGGCTGTACTTAGATAGCAATTTTCCTTACTTTATACTTGGGAAAATTACACTGTGACAAAAGCACATTTTACCAAGTATTAATGTTCTCACCATGACACGCTCTTTTTTTGTCCCCACTTCACTGACATGATGGCTTTAATGTAATAAGCTTGAAAGGGCAGGTCTCTGATGATCATTGAAAATAGAGACATAGAATGTCCATTTTTAATTCCAAGTAGATCTGGTAAGAATAAAGAAGGGGGCAGAACAATATAATCCATAATGAAATGGAAATCAGGTTGTATTATTCCTGTTTTGGAAAAATGTACCTTCTGGCTCCAGCAGTATAGATATTGATTAAAGTTCTTTTAAAAAAGTTGTTTATTTATTTGAGAGAGAGAGGGAGAAAGAACAAGTGGGGGGAGGGGCAGGGGGAGAGAATCTTCAAGTAGACTCCCTGCTGAATGTAAGGCTCAATCCCATGACCCATGAGATCATGACCTGAGCTGAAACCAAGAGTCAGATGCTTGACTGAGCCACCCAGGCACCGCTGATTATAGTTCTAATAATAGTACAATATCATTTTCCTAAAAGAGGAATTGAAAACTGGAAAAAAGTGAAAAACTGTCAGAGAGGATAAAAGAAAAAAAAAGGAGACAAACCAAAATTGTGTGTCAAGTTTAAAATTCAGTGAATTGAAAATAACGATATACTTTCACATATCCCAAAATCTCTCTTCCATGGGCCCAGCCACAGTGTAAGTTTTTTTATTATTATTATTTACAATGCAACATATTCAGTCTATTTCCAATAGATAAGAAAATCTTTATTAGCCTGCATCTGGAAGACACTGAAAGATGAGTGAACTTTGGTAAGATCTCGGAGGAAAGGATTGGTAATTCTGGTTGATTATTGCAACAGGACTCCTAACCAGAAGAATCATGAGGGAAACATAAGAAAGTTCATGTGGTGAATACAAATTCATTATGATAGATAAAAACAATTCAACAAATTAAGCAAGCCTTAAAATGGTGTTTTATTCTTTCCATCGTTCTCAAGGGAGTATGTTTTTTGACAAAAGATTTGTAGATGGAGTTCAATAATAACTTCTATTTGTGCAACAATCATATTTTACAGAACACTCTCACATACATGATTCAATGTGCTTGTCATTTTTTTCCTAAAAATTCTGCTAAATATTTGGTCTTACAGTTCAACTTAGATTTAAGAGGATTAATATGTTATTGAGTTAAGAATTGTCAAATGTTGCAAGAGTCATCATTCTTTCCAAACTGGCACTAGTTCAAACTAATTTTCAGCATTTCATCTGCACTTACAGATGGCATCATTAACATGCTCATTCCCAAATTCACTGTTTGGCTTTGCTAAACAATATACACATAAAAGCAAAGCACATGTTGATACTAAGGAATGACTGGACGGTAGAGCTTTGGAGGAAGATACTGTTGATGAATTGAAGACATGCTACACATGGGATTGTGCACAGTATGTCAGAGTGAGAAAAAAATAGGAATTGGAGAGAGAGTAAATGAAGAAAATAGATATGTATGTAATACTTCTTGAAGTATAAAGATATGGAAGGAATCAAGAATGCCAACCTTTTTAGTGTTCTGATCAGATTTTGTGATCTGATTTTATGATTATTTGTCTACAGTTAATTTTGGGGGGGTCAAAGTTCACACAAGATCCCGGTTTGCTTAACCTAAGACAAATTTCTCCACTAATGTTATAAATAATCAAATTTCCTTTATTGAATTAGATTTGTAAGTTATCAATAATTTATACTTAAGCATGAATACTTTTACATGGAAATAGAAAAAATGATTCTAATCCTCAAGGAATTGATCTCAAATTCTAAGATTTCTTATGTCCTTGATTGCACAGATTTAGAATTTTCTACTTCTAGCAAATATTCAAAAAAACATTACCAATCAGAAAATGTATTCTGATTTTATTTATACCAAATGTCAATGATCTGCATGAAAATAACAGATATGTTAATATTTGGAGTAATTTCAAAATTCTGGAACATAATCAAGTACCCAAGTATAAGATAAATTAACAATTAGAGCTTCCACCGATAAAATAATCATTGACATCAATCACTGACCTCATGTTTAATTGGATTCCCAGGCCATAGTAAGTTAGAAACAACAACAAAAATAAAGAAATGAAGACGCTCTCAGAGGTGGAACACAGTGATGGGAAAAGAATTTACCACCAATAACAGAAAGAATGAAACACTCTAAAGTAAACACACAACTCTGTTCATTCAATTAATATTAGTGAATAAAGTTTCAGTTAGCACTGTCTTATCAAAAACCTTAAGAATATTCAATATTAAAACAGCTGGTTGGGTTCAAAGATACAGGCTTCTGATGCAGAGCCCTGGGGCTCCGATCTAACCTCTGCTGTGGTCCAGAAGCTTCAGTGACTGAACACAAGGCTCCATTCTGAAATTAGAGAATAAGATGTGTCGGGCTGGCAGAGGACCTGAATGACAGCCTGGCAGATACTAACCAGGGCTGTCGGCTTTGGCCATATTCTACTGCCTGTCCTTCACCATTTTCCTCTTTCTCCTATTCCTGCAGAACTAACTACAATGCCCTCCAAAGATCACTCACCTCTCCCTCCACACAAACCACAGACTGTCATCAACCCCTGCCAAGTGTCTTTGACAGGTAAAGAAGTAGGGCATGCAGCTCTGCTATTGCCTGGACACATGCAGATCTAGGTTTGACAGGACAGGCAAGATGGCACGACAATGCCCTAGACAAAGTTTTGCTGAATCTCAGTCTTTATAGTCCAGAGGGTGCCTAATTTTTTCACTGGCACACGTCAAACTCCCAAAACAATGGCTTGATACCATGAACTGTGGCAGAGTATACAGTGTTATAACAAGTTCTGTGCAACTATTTCATTGAATGAAATAGCCTTTTTAGCACAAGTGGGATCTAGGGGAAAAAACAGTCTTTTCTCACTGGAATCCAAGGTATGCTTACAGTACACAGTCTACAGCTGGTCTGAAGGCACTACCAAAAATCCAGAAACAGCAAAAAGAAAACCACCGAATTAGTGAATAGTATTTAGTTAGAGTTGAGTGTGCATATAAGAGCAGTTTGGGAACAGGAAAATTTCAAATTCAAAGACTGATATGAAACACAGGGGCCTGACATTACAGGATGAGAAAGTTGTCTTAACCTTTTCAATGACTAGCTATTAAAATGGGGTTTCCAGATGCAGAGGATTTGTTAAAAGTGATTATCTTATACCATTTTTAGGAAGCTGAGTTAGGTCTCTTTTTGATTATCAGAGACATTTACAAAAAGCTGACCAAGTTAAGTTTTGCTTGTTTTGCAGAATAAGCTAAGCGAAGTTTCATTTATGTGGCTGAAATGGTTTTGTCCATTCAGGGAATCTTCAAGTCTGGTCTCCATTTTGTATTTAATTTTAACAATTCCCCCCATGTGATCATTTCCTCAGTACGCTGTAAGCATAACCATCTAGTACAGTGTCACTCCCAGTCACCACTGTTGATGTGTTCAGGCTGAAGCATCATATATTGCTGTTTCTGCTAGTTCAGTGTCAACACAGATGGTCATGTAGTCGCCATGACCAATATTGGCATTGTAATTGTAGACACAAGTCAGATCATTGAGTTCTTCCTGTTGTCTAGTCCTGATGGATATCATTTGATGTGTGAGTGGCTGCTGAACATAATTTAAACCCCTTCAGAGGATAGAGCATACTAGACAGCTTAATATAATGACTCTAAAGAAAATAATAGCCAAGGTTTGAAAAATTCCCCAAAGCTGAGTTCCCCAGGAGCCAAGACAATCAATTAAATAAAACAAATGGGTTATAATCAGATTCAGGCTTTATCTTTATAAATCCATCTACATTTTTGTGAGTAATGTATAATTGGTTTTCAATTTTTTCTGAGTTATTTACATAGGCACTGCATGATGTATCAGCAATCACGTATCTTTATGATTTCTTAAGATAGATGAACATGAGGAAGTTTGATTTCAGGAGATGGTGTTACAGGTGAGCTTCCACCTAAAATAGGCCTCTATATGATGTGAGCAAGCAGTTAGTTTAATAAGAAGCATTTCTGTAGAAACAAAAGAAAAGCTAAAGTTAATTGTTCAAGCAAACTATAAACTCAGTTTCTGAGTTTGCACAGCTAGTTGAGAAAGTTTCTAGATTTGAATTTGAAGCACTTTTAGGTGATGGAATGAGGATGTCAGTTTCAACCTGATGGATTTTTCCTAGTTTGTAGTTTGAATGTCTTTGATAATGTCATTGATTTCTGCTTAATTCTCTTGAGTGGTCTATACAGCAACAGACATGAAGTTTGCCTGTATGTGATCTATTGTAGTGGTTTCTCTGAAGTTTACAAGTGGAGAATAAGACCTCAAAGACAATAGGACTAGAATCTGAGAATGGACACACTACAGTTTTCTAGTGAAACACAATTTTCTATAATCATTTCATTTTTATCAAAGATAATTAGTCAAAGTAAATTGTTTATAAAATAAATCTAGTCTTATTAAGCTTCACCTGATTATTTACTAAATGTAACAAGAATGATTCAATGCCTATTCTCAAATATGACATTCCAGTCAAAGTTTTGTTAACATTTAGGAGCTTTATTGGCTCCATAAAATCAACCTTATTTCTTTAAAATTGTTTGGTAATAAGGAATCTCAGATTAGACCTTGCAAAGTCCCTTAGGCTAAGAAGCCAAGCTAAAGATTTACCTAATTGTGTCTTACTACAAAGAAAACAGATTCTTTTTTTTTTTTTTTAGAGAGTGAGCAGAGGGAGAGGGAGAAGCAGGCCCCCTGCAGAGCAGGGAGCCTGATGTGGGACTCAATCCCAGGACCCTGGGATCACAACTGGAGCGGAAGACAGATGCTTAACTGAGCCACCCAGGGGCCCCAAGAGAACAGATTCTTATTGACCATATGCAAATATACTCTGTGCCATGAAAAATAAGAATATTTAATATGAGTTTTTGAATTCTGGAGGGATCAGGTCTGGAGAAAAATATAAATGTTTCAAAACTATGCTTTTCCAAATTCCTGCAAGTTATAGATAGCCTAAAAGAAAGGAGAAAAAAGAGATCTTTTAAAATCTGGAAAACAAAACATTAAAAAGCCAACAGCGCTTTAAATGAAGTCATTAAAAACTGTAATCATCTTCATCAGTTCATCCAGTCTCAAGTAATCATTTCTTGTTTTTCTTCATCTTGGGTTAACAGCTTTATGAATCCATGAATTTTCCATTAGATTTTTAGAAATTCTTACCCATTTCAGTGTTCAGATCATAAAGATCAGAAATCTGTGTTCTAGAATACTTGTCTGGGTCTTTTTCATGAATTCCTTTGACTATGAAACATTGTTTGCCTGTAGTTGATTGTAAATATTTTCAAAGAATAATTGAGAGTAAGGGGATACCTGACTGGAAATGACAAGACTTTAAAATAGCAATGGTTATAGATGTAATAAGAGTCCACACACAAAAAAATGATGCAATTTACAAATAAGAAAAAGAAAAAGAGAGGTGGCCATGAATATACATATAATAATTATTTTCATAATACATGCAGTTTAAATTAAAACATTTCTATTTATTGAAACTGGAGGCTCAACAAAGCAGGAAAATATATTTATGGGGACAGACATCTTCCAGTCATGCTCAAACTTGTGAACCTGAATCTGTCCTAGTTTTCAAATAACCACATGGACCCAGCACTTAAGATGAGGGATATCAGTCAGCTTAGGCTACTTTAGGTTAAAAAAAAAAATCCCCAAATGTTAATTGTACACAACAACAATGGTTAATTTCTCTACAGAAAGCAATTCTTTCATGGGTCAGCTGCACATCTTTATTCTCGGACTCAGGGTCCAAGCAGTGGGAAAGGAGAGAGGTAGCAGATCATAAGATGGTTCTTAATATTAAGTGGCACATGTTACACATTATTTATGCTCATATTCTATTTGGCAAAGTAATTCAGATGACCCTAGTCTCAATTCCATGGTTTAAAATGTGTAATTTTTCTGCAGCAAGGAGCTTTATAAAGGGAGACTGAACATTTTGAGAAGTAATATGATCTACCAAAACAAGGTTTAAATTTCATTTTTCTCTCTGTCTTTTCTATAGTCCACTGAAGATAATATGTCATTTATCTCTGGCTACTTTTAAGGGTTTTTTTTTCTTTACCCTCAGTCTTCAGAAGTTTAATTATAGTGTGTCTTAGCATGGATTTCTTAGAGTTTATTAAATTTGGGCTTCTCACAGCTTCTTTATTCAGTATATTTGTGTCTTTCGCCAATTTTGGGAAGGATTCAGCAATTATTTCTTTGGTTACTCTCTTAACCCTGTTGTTTTTCTCTTACGATTCTAGGACTCTGGTGATATGAAATTTGAAATGTTGTTGTTGTTGTTGTTCCACAGGTCCCTGATAGTCTGTTTTCTCCTGATTTTCAGATTTGGCAAATGTTATTACAGGCATATTGTAGGCTTTGCTCCTGACTACTGCAATAAAGTAAATGTCTCAATAAAGTGAGTCAAATGGATATTTTGGTTTCCTAGTGCATGCAAAAGTTATGTGTACACCATATTGTAATTTATTAAGTGTGCAATAGCATTGTGTCTAAAAAACAATGTACATTCCATAATTTAAAAACACTTTATTGCTAAAAAATGCTAACAATGGTCTGAGGTTTCAGTGAGTCATAAGCTTTTTGCAGCTGGAGGGTCTTGCCTTAAGATTGATGGTTGCTGACAGAATTGCTGAAGGTTGGGGTGGCTGTGGCAATTTAAAGAAATAATGCAACAGTGAAGTTTACCACCTAAATTCCTTTCAAGAAGTATTTCTCTGTGCCATGAGATGCAGTTTGATAGCATTTTATTTACAGTAGAACTTAGTTCAAAATTGGTATCAATCCTCTTAAAATCTGCCTCTACTTTATCAACTAAGTTTGTGTAATATTCTAAATCCTTTGTTGTCATTACAACAATCTCCAGAGCATCTTCACCAGGAGTAGATTCCATCTCAAGAAACCCCTTTCTTTCTTTATCCATAAGAGGGAACTCCCCATTTGTTAAAGATTTATCATAAGATTGTAGCAATTCAGTCACATCTTCAGGCTCCACTTTCAATTCTAGTTCTCTTGCAGTTTTCACTGTATCTGTGTTACTTGCTCCACTGAAGTTTTCAACCCTTCAAACTCATCCTTGCGGGTTGAAACTAACTTATTCCCAACTCTTGTTAACACTAACATGTGGACCTCTTTCTATGAATCACAAATGTTTTTGATGGCATCAAGAATGGTGAATCCTTTCCAGAAGGTGTTCAATTTACTTTGCCCAGATTCGTCAGGGGAATCAGTATCTATGGCAGCTATAATCTTTTGAAATATATTTCTTAAGTAATAAAGCTTGAAAGTTGAAATTGATCTTTGATCTGTGGGGTGCAGAATGGATGTTGTGTTAGCAGGCATGAAAACATTAGTCTCATTATACATCTCCATCAAAGCACTCGGGTGACCAAGAGTATTGTCAATTAGCAGTAATATTCTCAAAGGAATACTTTTTTCTGAGCAATAGGTCCCAACAATGAGCTTAAAATATTCAGCAAACCATGTTGTAAACAGATGTACTGTCATTCAGGTTTTGTTTTTTAAGTTCATAGAGCATACCCAGAGTAGATTCAGGAAGTAACAAATACATAGCAACATATAGGAAAGAACATACAAGATATATAGACATAAATATCTAAAATACATATACTTAGACAAGGAGGTAAGCAGAGAGAAAATGGGGCATAAAAATATATTAAGTAATAATAGTCTAGCATTTTCTAAAACTAATAAGACATCAAGCCCCAGTTTCAAGATTGCTATGAACTTTAAGCAAGGTAAGCACAAAGAAAGTCAAACCTGCAACCAAAAGAAAAGAATGGAAAAAAGAACCAACCAAAAGAAATGAAAAAAAAGGAAAAAAATAAATAGATTAAAAGAAGACAGTGAATGACATCTTCAAAGTGATGAATAAAATAACTGACAAACTAGAGCTCTATATTCATCAAAAATATCTTTCAAAAAGGAAGGCAAAGTACAAAGACTGGGAGAGATTTTCACCAGAAGACTGACATGAATGTAAATATTGAAGGAAGTTATTAATTCAGAGAGGAAACGACCCACAGATGAAAACACAATTAACATCGTAGTTAATGGTGAACAATTAAAAACATCTTCCCTCCCTTGAAATTAAGAACAAGACAAGGCTGCCTGCTATCATCATTTCTATTTAACATCATACCAGAGGTCTTATTTGGTACAAAATACAGGAAAAAAAAAAAAAGAAGTGTAATGAGTGGCCCATAAGAAATAAAATAGTCATTATTCACAGATAATACATTCATATGAAATGAAAAGCAGGAAAGATGTCTATTGCATTAGAAGTTACATTAAGGGTATCTTGGTGAAAAAGCTAGAAGGTTGTGAGAGAGGAATTGGAAAGGGCCTAAGAAAGACTCCTGGGGTTTGTCCTCTATTATGTTTTGATCTAAATGGTGATTACATGGGCATGTTCACTTGGTAAAAATTCATTTAACTCTCTAGGTTATACTTCGGTGAAAATTTGTGTACATGCATACACACATATATACATGGAAGAAAGCAGTAAGTCTACAAGATTATCAGGAGCAAGAATTTTTTCTAGAGCATCCCCTTTTTAAATATCAACCAATAAGACAGAACTTAAATAAAACAAAAGCGTTTATTTAGGGTCTCAGAATTGCAATTCAGGGAGCATAGATTTGGGTGGCAACCCAAATTGTGTCCCCCTAGGGAACAAAAGTCAAGGGTTTTAAAGACAAAATGCGTTGTTTACAAAGGATTTTGGTTAGTGCTGGTGGCAGAAAACTGATCTAATCTGAATATAATTGGGTGCTAAGAACATCACTAAGCAGTCCTACTGTAGCAATTTGCAAGTGTTTGGGCAGTGTCCTTGGTATATTTGCAGTTTGGCCCCTTTCAAAGTTCATGGTTTCAATCCGTGAGAACATTCATGAAGCTCACTTCCTTAATGGCTTCCCAGTTACATTTTAAAACTCCTTAACATAAGTGACTCCATTGACATTCACCTTTCACAGAACCAAGTTTGAAACTTTCATAATTGGGAAACCACTAATTTTTGAGTCACCTATGCAAACCAAAATATTTACAATTCTCTGCCTGGTGTAATGAGAGATGGTTTTCATTATTCATTATTTATAATTTCTAGATATTTAACAATCAAAATGTATTGCTTATAGAGCAGGAAAATGAAAAAAATACTTTTTTTTAAGAAAAATAATTACCAATAACAGAAAGTTAGTGACAACCTATGATAGAAACCAAAGTATAGCATTGCCTATTGTTGGTGACTCGAATCCAACTAACATTGCCAACTTGTGAAGGCAGGTGACAGGACCCTTCTTAGTTGCTCTCACATCATGGCGTTAAGAAAAGGAAGACTTGTTCTTAATGAGAAAAATAAAATTAGCATCTGATATCTGGAACTGATCTGATGTTCACAGCTAAATGTCAGTGTTATTATTAGCTAGCTATTTTGTTCTCCATTTGGTCATAAACAATCTTGCAATGTACCGAACTCAGATAAGGATACTCTAAAACTATAATACCAAACAAAGACATTTCACAGTTTTGTCGAAGCACAGACAAGATCAAAGTTATCCCCTCTCTTGGTTAAAATGAGTGACTGCTACTTCAGTACCAATTACAAATTTATCTTCATTCTAGCTCCTTTTCCTGTATATGAGATGTGTTGATGATGTGGTTTTTGGACTATAGGTGAGGTTCAGTGGGGTGAGGTCCAGACAAGGTGAGGTCCTGACCACCAAGAAAGAATTTTTGAGAAGCCTTTGGTGCAAAAAAGGTGGTTTTATTAAAGCACAGGGACAGGACCCATGGACAAAAAGAGCTGTCCTGGGGTTGTAAGGGGCAATTGATTATATACTATGGGGTTGGGGGAGGTAAGGAAAAAGGGAGGTTTTCAAAAGAACTTTCATATGCTAAAGAGGACCTACAAGATACTGGAGGCCTTGCCATTGTCAAGTTAAGGTTGTTTTTCCCTCTAGTAAAGCAGTAACATTAAGACAGTAGGGAGCTTCCTGGAAGAATATCACACATATCCCCCCCCAGGTGTGGGGGTTGAGGGGAGGTTGCAAGGTGCCTTCTTGTACTTTGTCCTCAACTAGCCTTCTGCTCCCTCATCACTGAGATACTGAATTACAGAATTCCCCCTGATTTATGACAGCATTCAATCTAGAACAAAACTCTGTTTCCTTAGACCCTCTCCTAAATCATCTAATAAACCTTTTACTGAAATACTCATGTTTCCCATGGTGTGTATTGTACTTTGATGCAACAAGTAATAAACTTGTCTAGTTTTAAATGTCTTCCTTGTGAACATTTGCTTAAGGACACTGATGTACATTGAAGATTCTAATTTCTTGATAATCCATTGACTAACTTTATTGAGCAATACTCAAATTTGCTGAGATTCACAGTCAAATTCCTTTCTATACCTGCCATCGTTGGTAAAACAAATAAACTGTAACATTAATTTTTGCCTTTCTATATTAGTCACAGGCAGAGAAGTATTTGTATTGGTAAACTGTTTACAAAATTCAATTAAATACAAACATGGAAGTCATTTCTTAAAATTGGTCTAGAATTAATAATATTTAAACCTAACAATATTACAGAATTCACCTGATTCAGAATTTACAGTGGTTCTCAAGTTGCTCTTAATCCAGTGATTAAAAATAAATCATCTCCAGGTACATAGGTAATCTCAGAATATAAATGCTTATTCTATATGTAGATGGATACTTAAGTTTAGAAAAGTTGTTTTTCTTAAATGACAAATTTATAAATTTTAACCATTTCTGTCAGTTTATTATAGCATATTTCCTTATAATTCTTTTTTCCCCAGTTTTCCTGATATATAATTGACATATAACATTGTATAAGTTTATGGTGTACAATGTGATAAGTTAATACATATACATCGGTAAGTGATGACCAAGTTAAACACCTCTATCACCTCATATAATTACAATTTTTTCTTTTGTCTTTGTTTGTTTGTTTTGGTGTGAGAAATTTTAAGACTCTTTTAACAACTTTCAAGTATCTAATACAGTATTCTTAAATGTAGTCAACATACTGTACATTAGATCTCCCAAACTTGCAAATGACAGGATTTCCTTCTTTTTTATAGCTGGATAATATTCCATTGTGTGTGTACATGTGTGAATTATATATGTAATTTATATATAATTACAATTATATATACATACGCTATATAACACACACACACATTTTCTTTATCTCCATTCATCAGTTGATGGTCACTGAAGTTACTTCCATGTCTTGGCTATTGTAAATAATGATGCAGTGGACATGACAATGCAGATATCTCTTCAATATAGTGATTTAATTTCCTTCAGATATATACCCAGAAGTGAAATTGCTGGATCATATAGTAGTTCAATTTTTTAGAAACCTCTATACCTTTTTTCACAGTGGCTGCACCAGTTTACATGCCCATCAATACTACCCAAGGGTTCCCTTTTCTCCACATCTTGCCAATACTTGCTATATTTTATATTTTGATAATAACCATCCTAACATGTGAGAGGTGATAGCTCATTGTGGTTTCGATTTGCATTTCCCTGATGATCAGTGATGGTGAACATCTTTTCATGCACCTACTGGCCAGTTAGATGTCATCTTTGGAAAAATATCTATTCAGGTCTTCTGACCATTTTTTAAATCAGATTATTTGGCTTTTTGTTACTGTATTGTATGAGTTCCTTATATATTTTAGATATTATCCCTTATCAGATAGATGGTTTGCAAATATTTTCTCTCATTCTATGGATTGTCTTTTCATTTTATTGATTGTTTCTTTTGCCATGTGTATGCTTTTTAGTTTTGTTTGTTTGGTTGTTTGTTTGTTTTGATGTAGTTCTACTTGGTTATTTTTGTTTTTGTTGCTTATATTTTTGGTGTCATACCAAAAATTGCTACCAAGGCCAACTTTAAGAAGTTTTTCTCCATACTTTCTTCTAGGAATTTTACCATTTCAGGTCTTCATTTAGGTGTTTAGTTCATTCCAAGTTAATTTTTGTGAATGGTGTAAAGTGGGAGCCGATTTTATTCTTTTGCATATGGTTACCCAGTCTTCCCAGCACCGTATACTGAAAAGAACATTCTTTCCCCCACTGAATATGTTTGGTTCCTTTGTCAAATATTAATTGACTGAATATGTGTGGGTTTGTTTTGTGGATCTCAGTTTTATTCCATTGATCTATGTATTTGTTTTTATGCCATATACATAGTGTTTTGATTAGTATAGCTTTGTAATAAAGTTGGATATCAGGAATTGTGATGTCTTCAGCATTGTTCTTGCTTTTGCTGTTTAAGGTCTTTTGTGGTTCCTTACAAATTTGAAGAATGTTGCTTTCTTTTTCTTTGAAAAATGTCATTGGAACTTTTATAGGGATTTCATTAAATCTATGGATAGCATAAGGTATAATGAACATCTTAATATTAATTCTTCCAGTCCATGAACATAAGGTAAATCTTCATTTATTTGTGTCTTCTCCAATTTCAACTTCCAGTTTTACTTCCTGTTACTGACTTCTAATTTCATACCATCTTCTCAAATTTGCTAAGACGTGTTTTTTGACCTAATAAATGCACTATCCTGGAGAATGTTCCATGTGGGCTTAAGAAAAATGTCTATTTTACTGTTGTGAGATGGAATGCTTTAAATGTGTCGGTTAGATCCATCTAGTTTAAAGTGTAGTTCATATCCAATATTTCCTTATTGATTTTCTGTCTGGATGATCTATCCATTGTTGAAAACAGGGTATTGAAGTCCTCTACTATTATTATAGTGTTGTCTATTTCTCCCTTCAGATTTGTTAGTATTTGCTTAATATATTTGGATATTCCACTGTTGGGTGCATATATATTTACAATTGTTATGTCCTCTTGATGAATTAACCCCTTTATCATTATATAATGATCTTCTTTGTCTCTTGTTACAGTTTTTTTTTTTACTTATAGTCTATTTTGTCTAATGTAAGCATGGCTACTTCTGCTCTCTTTTTTTTCCTTTTGTGCAGAATATCTTTTCCTATTCCTTCATTTTAAGTCTATGCTTGTTCTTAAAGCTAAAGTGAGTCCTTTGTACATAGCATAAGTTTGCACCTTGTTTTTCTATTCTATTGATTGGATAATTAATTCATTTACATTTAAGGTAATTATTAATAGGTAAGGACTTACTAATGCTGTGTTATTAATTGATTTATGGTTGTTTTGTAGTTCCTTCGTTTCTTTCTTCTTCTCTTGCTGTCTTCCTTTGCAAATTGATAATTTTCCACAGTGATGTGCTTTGATTCCCTTCTTTTTATATTTAGTGCTTCTACTGTAGGTTTTTGCTTTGTGGATACCCTAAGACTAGCCTAAAACATCTTACAGATATAACAGTCTATTTTACCCTGATAACTTAATTTCAATTACATGCAAAAAATTTACCCTTTTACTCCCCTTTCAATACTTTGTTTTTGATGTCACAATTTGCATTTTTATTTTGTATCCATCAACAAATTATTATAAGTATAGTTATTAATACTTTAGTTCTAGAACCTTTATACTAGGATTAAGTGTTTAACACACCACCATATTATAGTATTAGAGTATCCTGAATTTGATTATATACTTACCTTTGCTTGTGTGTTGTATATTTTCATCTGTTTTCATGTTCTTACTTAGTATCTTTTTATTTCAGCTCAAAGACTTTCAGCATTTCTTGTAAGGCAAGTCTACTGGTGATAGATTCCGCAGCTTTTATTTGTTTGGGAAAGTTTTTATCTATCCTTCATTTCTGAAGGACAACTTGACAGGTAAATTATTTAACAGTTCCTATTTTTTTTCTTTCAGAATTTGAATATATCATCCCATTCTCTCCTGACCTGCAAGGTTTTGCTGAGAAATCCACTGACAGCCTTATGGGGCTCTTATATGTGAGTCATTGTTTTCTGTTGCTGCTTTTAAAGTTCTTTCCTTGTCTTTAATTTTAGACAATTCTAGATTAGATGATATCTCTTTGAGTTGAATCTGATTGTGGGCTATGAGGTTCATGAACTTGGATGTTCTAATCTCTCGCCAGATTTGGGAAGTTCTCAACCATTATTTTAAATAAGTTTTCTGGCCCTTTCTTCTCTTCTGTGACTCAAATGATACATAGATTTTTTTTTTTTTCCTCTTAAAGGTATCCTATATTTCACATAGGTTTTCTTAACTTTTTTTCATTCTTTTTTCTTGGTTCCCTTGTGCATGGATAATTTCAAAGGACCTGCCTTCTACTTCACAGATGCCTTTTACAGCTTGATTCAGTCTGTTGTTAATGTTTTTTATTGCATTTTTCATTTCATTCCTTGTATTTGACTGCTTGTTTCTTTGATTCTTATCTCTCTGTTAAACTTCTCATTTTGTTTATGTGTTGTTTTCCTGATTTCATTGAATGTCTTTCTGTGTGCTTTGCAGCTCACTGACCTTCCTTAAAAAAACTATTTTCAGTCCTTTGCTGGGAAAATCTCTGATCTCCATTACTTTGTGGTCAGTTTTTGGAAAATGGTTGTGTACCTTTGGTGGTGTCATACTTCTTTGATTTGTCATACTCTTTGACATCTTTCACTGCTGTTTTTACTTATGAAGAAGTAATCATCTCTGACTTTGTGAGAGAAACACTTTCCACCAGCCCTGTTAGAAATACTGAGGATTTCTCAGACCATTTCTATGGGTATTCCTGCTCCACACTTCTTTCTCATTCCCTCTTGTGAGGGGGAAATTCTTAAGACTGTATGCCTCCTCTCAATCCTGCAAATCCATCCTTGGTACTGACAACTTCCCTTGGGTGGTGCTGAATGCTCAGATTTGTGTGGTTTCTCCTAATCCTGCAGAGTCAGGCCAGCTTTCTGCACATGCTCACCAGCCATCTACAAAGGCTCACTCTCACTGCTCATGGGACTGCACACAGGGAGTTGGCACAGGGTGATGAGTGTGTGAGTGAGGTACATAGTGTTTTGGGGGATGCCCATGGCCAGTTGAGGGGATCTGGAAGTGAGGGGACCCTGGTGCCTTGTATGCTTCCTAATGGAGTCTTTGACATAGTAGGATCCATGTCCCTTTGATGCTGGTCAAAAGCTCTGTCTGCTGTTTTTGCTGCTACCCACTCCCCAGATATATAGCATATCTAGATGTATTTTGAATAGGGTGAGAAAAAAGTGGGCCTCTCTCACTCTCCCTTATAAGAGTAATCACAGGCTAAGAAGGTCTCTCCTTGTCTTCGAGATGTGCCACTATGGGTAAGGAGTAACATGGGTGAAGTGAAACTATCCCTCTTACCCTCTTCAGTGAATTCAATCCAGGAATATTTTGATCCAATTGTGTCCTGCTGGACTCCCGGACTTCCACAAAAGTTCTCTTGTCAATAGGTATTTGTCTAAATGGATAGTCTTTGAGGGGAAGACTATAGAAAACTCTTATTCTGCCATAATGAAGATATCCTCTTCCCTTATGTCAATTATTTAAAGTCAATTTCTCATAGAATATTTAGTTCATGACTCTAAAGTGCCATTATTTTCAAAATGAAAATAATAGATTTATTTGATTGTTTTCCAATGGCAACAATGCTTTTCCCCAGTTTTTGATTTTCAAGATTCAAAAAAATAAAGAATACAAATAAAGCAATTACAGTAAACAGCAATTAACATATAGGAAATAACTCAAGGAGTAATATGCTGATAATGTGTGTGGTAGTTGGGTAATAGACAGTGTCCAATAATTATATTATTTTTACAAAATTTATTCAGTTAATCAGAAATACTAAGAGATGTTGAGTTTCATACATGTAAATAGTTATAAATATTGAATTTTTGGACATATTGTATTTTAGAATAGCAAAGGTTTTAAGTCACTGAGTTATAAATTCTAATAGTTCATCTTGGGTTATTACTAATAGTAAACTATATAGAAATTATACAGTACATCATAAAGTTGCATTCAATTCTATTTAGGATTTTTTTTTAAAGATTTTATTTATTTATTTATTTATTTATTTATTTGACAGAGAGAGATACAGAGAGAGGGAACACAAGCAGGGGGAGTGGGAGAGGGAGAAGCAGGCTTTCTGCTGAGCAGAGAGCCCGATGTGGGGCTCGATCCCAGGACCCTGGGATCATGACCTGAGCTGAAGGCAGATGCTTAATGACTGAGCCACCCAGGCACCCCTCTATTTTTTTAATGCACAAATAAGAATAAAAATTGTCTATTATGTGAAATCCAAATATACGTTATCTGCATTTATGGAAAGTTTATAAGCTAATAAGATTTTAAGATTTGTGTTTTTTTCATATAGCTCCATTGATTTTAGGTCTGATATGGTCATTTTTTCAAAATTCTATTATGTTTATTTTTCCTAATTCATTGGTGCATTTTCACTTAAAGAATGTTATATTCCCTGCAGGGAGAAAATGAGATTGCTCCCCATACATGGTTATTTTAATTCTCTGTTTGTAAGTACATATGCATTTTCAACAATAGATCACTCATTTACCATTAAAATCAATGTTTTGAAAATAAAAAATCACATAATATATATTTGCATTACACCAAATACATATTACACATTTATGAAAACAAAAAGCCACAAAAAAGTTAATTCAACTATGTGCATTTGTAATTAAACAATTAAAATTTTGTCTTTACATCATAATGAAATGAAGTGTCTGTCACTTAAGTAGTTTTAAAGTGGCAAAATTCCATATGTCACTTTGAAAGTCATACACTGGATGGATTAGTAACACAATAGGAAACATTTTCCCCTTCAGGGGAATCTATTAACCCAATAAATTATAACAGATGACAACTGCACCACGTTGAAATTTGCTGTAGCACAGCACAATAAGCAACCAAAATATTTTTAAAAAATGAAATTATCAGTTGCCTACATTATCATCTTATGTAAGATTTTGGACATTTTTCAGACTCAAATTTAAAAGTAGTGGTTCTCAATTCTGGTTGATATATCGAATCATCTAGATAACTTTTAAAATTCTGATGGCTGGGGTGTTTTTTTGTTTTGTTTTGTTTTTTTAGTAATTTTGATATAAATGCTCTGGATGCTCTGGAGTATACTCTGGGCAAGAGTATATTTTTTTATTTAGTTATTGACATAAGTATAAAACATAGCCAGAGTTGAGCAACATTGCCTTAAAAGTCAGTTATGTGTTTACTTTAGCATATTTCCAATTGAAATAAATAGTTGTTATACCCACTATTCCTAGACCCTGCAGAATGTTACCAACTAAAGGCTTTCTATGATATCAGTTGAGCACTTCACATTTGGGAGAAAGTCAGGGTAAAGAAAAATAATTTCAAAAAAGTTGGAACATCATAACATTTTAGAAGTGTTTCTTTTTAAGGGCACGATTGCCTATTTCTATAGGCAATGAAATACTCTACAAAATGGTATCTGAAACACATTATCTTTAAATCAGGACATTACGGAAACACAGGCTTTATTGCTTTAATATTGGGTCAGTTACTTACCTTCCTTAAACCTTGATTTCTTTTTCTCTAAATTAGAAAAATCCACTATAGTCATTTTGAAAATTAATTTAAGGTAACAAAGAAATAATTTAGTACGTACATTGCGAATGCCAGTTTTCCCCCAAAGTGTTCTTACTTTTTTACGTATTAGAAAATTAATCACACAACTAAAAGTCAAATAGCTTAATTCTTGAATACAATATGTATGATTCTTCTTTGAAGTCCACCGAGTAATTATATACTAATTAATTCAAACTAATCAAATCAATAAAGTAAGGACTGACTACTGAAATTTCAAAAGGAGTTGTTTTATAAGTACTCCCACACATAAATACTGCAGTATCAACCCAAGTCTCATAATATTACTAATCAAATTTTAATTAGCTCTCACATTTTCATAAATATATCAGTTATGTAAAGTAAATTACATCTCTAGTTTTTCAGGACTATTAAATTGTAGAAAATGTTCCTTTCAGCTTATTACATACACTTTTTGACCTTGATCACATAATACTTCTCCATTACATACATATTCACATTCTTCTTACTGTGCTATTGATTTTCAGACTCAGAGTTTTTCCTATGTCCAGTACATTCAAAATTCTGTTGCAAATCCATATGGTCATAATTTCTAAGTATTTTTATAAAAAGAGACAAGCAAGATATGTTAATTTCCCAGAGATCCAGAAAGGCTATATTGTAAAACCCAAAAAAGTCATCAATTCTATAAACTGTCTTTGCTCAAGTGCCCAGCCTAACAGGCTCAGGGTCAGGGCCATGACATATAGAATATGGCCACCTATAAAACAGAGAACGGGCAACACCTTCAACACAGAATGATGCTGAGCTATAGCTTTTGAGTATAAGGAACAGAATGCATTTGTTCATTGTAATCCCTTGCTGTTGCCAATTCTACTGCCCAAATTTTAGGTCTACAAGTTTAGCAGTTTTTGACTATCATAATCTCTCTTACTTCTGTGGTTTGCAGAATTACAGTTCTCTCTACCGGAAATGACCTCTCATTTTTTTTTCCCCCTACTTAACTACACTTCATCCCTTAGATTCAACTCAGTGTTGCCTCTTCTGGGAAGCCACCTCTACATTCTGCTTGCTGATTGGTTAGAAAGTTTGACCTATGCTTCTGATAGCATAGTATTCTTATTCCATATAAGATACATTCCACTTCTCAGAGTCTACAGATCTCTTAGTAGACACCTGGTCCACAGAATAGTTAATTTGTCTTGCATACATCTTAACTGTATCTGAATCAATAAATAACAATCAGGATATTTCACAGAAAAGTCCAGTCTTCTCGGGAAAAACACACATATCCACGTGGCATAGCAATTGTTAGGGCCAAGCAGATGTTGTCTCCCTAGAGGGGGAATGACTACAGCTTTTATAAATACCATTTTAAAACTAAACCTGTGGTTTCTGGCTAAATGTTTAAAATGTGTCCATATAATCATTGAGATAGCAATCCAAGATCAATACTGTCAACGTAAAAATTACATTTAAAATTCAGTGTTATTGAAGAAATAGAATAACTACAAAATAATAAAAATAATAAGTCAGCAGAGTATACATACATTTAAGACACATCAATCATTATATGCAAGGAATATTAGTGGAAGGATTGAACAAAAGCAATTCTTCACTTAGTAATGGTCTAAGTGGATACAGTTTACGTGAAATAATGAAAAATTCTTGTAAGGGTAACATTGTTGTGGCTTCATGACCTAGAATTTAATGATTTAATGGAAAGAAAAGTGAACTCTGCCCATGGTGTATTTAATAAAGGCTGGGAATCAAACCTAAGCACAATCAAAATAAAGATCTATTATTCACGTCAAACTAAATTTAACATGAAGGAGGAAAATGCATCAAAATGTATTATTATTAAATCAATAGCAAGAATACACTAGTCATAAGAAAAATCTATACTTGTAATTTATACAAAAGATATATTGTGATTTCATGAAAACCAAAATCTACAGAAAAGCTAAATATTGAAAAATCTCTTGCTTACTTTATAAAATCATCATTCTGAGATGATTCTTTATAAAGAGAGTATCTTTTTCATATAGAACATTCTAATAGATGCCTATTATATAGAAAAGTATACCAATTAATATTAAACATTTCATGGACTGAGAGAAACATTAAACAATTGAAAACAGTTATCTTTTTTTAACTCTACGCATACATTGAACTGTAAGAAAAGGCAATATATACAACTAAAACCAACTTCTTAAGATGTATTATGTCAATTTTAACATTTTAAACTTTTTTGGGTGTAATTAAATTCAAGTGTCTTCAAAAGAAATTCAGAAAAATGAAATTTTCCTTATAAAGTTGTTATTTCTGACAAACATTTACTGTACTCTACCCTAAAAGTGCAAAGATGAAGATTCATGTGTCTACTACGCAAGACCAGGTGAATTAGTCTATTTTCCTTTCAGCATGGATTACCATGTTGAGTGGCTTCTGGTTTAGAAGAGTCTGGAATAGGAAGAGGGAGAGGGACAGAGAGAAAGGGAGAAAATGCGTGCCAGTTGGAACATATTATCTTTAAAAAAATGATGGAGTGCACATGAGAAATGATCAAAGAGCAGTTGGAAATATGTGTCTGAAAATCAAGACAGAGTCCAGACCTAAAGATAAATATTTGAGAGTTATCTTTATGAAGGTATAGGATGATTTTTTTTAAAGATTTTATTCATTTATTTGACAGAGAGAAGGGACACAAGCAAAGGGAGTGGGAGAGGGAGAAGCAGGCTTCCTGCGAAGCAGGGAGCCCGATGCGGGGCTCCATCCCAGGACCCTGGGATCATGACCTGAGCCGAAGGCAGACGCTTAACGACTGAGCCACCCAGGCACCCTGGTATAGGATGATTTTTGTCATCAAAGCTTTCTGCCATCTGGCCCTTGTTTGTTTCTCCCTCTGCTCCTTTTCTACAACTGATACTTTGAACATAGTGAACAACTTATAATACCTCAAATGTGTCATATTTCTTCAAGATACTACCTGGAATGTCCTCCATATTTTCTTCCCCCACCATAATCCTAGAAAACTTTTACACCTCATGTAAGACCCTGCTGAAAAGTTTATGTTTGTAAGAATTCCCATGCCCTCTGAAATGAGAATGACTCACTCTGTTTATTTTTACTCCTCTTTGGTATTTATCACATTAATTGTAGTTACGTGTTTGGTCATCTGTCTGCTCTTTGGCTCCTTTAGGGAAGGTTGTACTTTATTGACTGAGAACATAAACATATGTTTAACACATTTGTTGAATAAATGGATTAATTAATTAATTAAACATTTAACATGCTTTCCTGCTAATTCACCACAACATATTGCTTTTGCAAAAATTCTACAAATATGTTTGCAAGAGTTCTCCACCCGAACAGGATACAAGTGATTCTAACTGTCCTTATATGAAATAGACTTGAATTTATTAAAGTTAATTTTTAAATCAGTGGTAGAGAAATTGCAGAGCAATTCCTACAACTCAGCTGTAGCCAATACAACTTCAAATTTGTCTCAGTCTCCATCTAGACTGAGGTAACACAGCAAAGGGCAGGAGAAAATGCTTTCATATATGTATGTGAGCTGTTACCATTAAACTTCTCTTTGATAATACCAATGTGATCCCCCTTTAACTGATCCAGATTCATGTTTGTTTGACATTTATTTCGTGCCCACTATATGCCAGGCATTGCACTACTTGCCCTAATCCCTGCCTGGTGATTCCTAGGGGACATGTGAAGAAATTAAAATCTCATTATGTATTAACATTAGCAAACATTGAAAAGGTTTAGAATGACTTGAAAATAAATATTATCCTATTGCTAGAAAAGTGAACATCAGTACACTTGATAGATTACATTTAACCAAAATTATTGATTTTGAAATTTCTATTCATATTGTAAAATACATTCACGCTGACATTGGGCTTTTATCCAGTTCTCATATAGAATGTGATAAACAAAAAACGTACATAAAAGGAACTCATTGTCTTCGAGAAAATCTCCCTGTTTGCTCTTAAACATGATCAAATTAGAATCAAATGTTTAACAACTGAGAAAACTATAAAAAGTAAATATGACCAAAAGCGAATTTCATATATAGTCTATACTTGGAAAACATCAGGCATGTTTAAAGTCACATTCGTTTGAATAAACAGGGATCCTACAATACAGATGTGTTACCCTAAAGGAAGTTAATTGAATTAATATAGTGTAATTTAATAGATGCTTCTTTTTGTAAATCATTTTGTGAAATGGAGGATATTTCCAAAGTTTTAATCTTTTCACTTGGATTTGATTCTGTACACTGAGACACAGAAGGGTTCATGTGACCTCCAAACCCAGAAATAGACATAGGAGAGAATTCCTATGGATTTAGCTCAAGAAGGCAACAGAACTCCTAATACTTACAGTGTCTGGCACCTTCATGCAGTATTTTTGTGGTTCTAATCAAGCCTTTTTATAGTCTTGTCTATCCCTCACCCTCTCAAAAAACTGAATTATTTTTAAGGCAACTTGTGACAGATTAAAGGAATATCAGTGGTGGCAGGATGGTTTCCTAGAGACTTTTGTGGACTCAACTCGTTCCAAAGAGGAAATGGAATGTACCCTTAACAGGGATTTTTTTTTAGATTCCAATTTTAAAGGCAATCCAACATCTTTACAGTAAGCAAGATGGATTATCATCCACCTCCCACAACTCAAAACCACCTGTTTGGATCACAAGCTCAAGATCCACTGGGTCTTAAGAAAACACTCCATACAAAGTAAAGCTTGTCTGTGATAACAAACAGAATTATAAATAAATATTTTTAAAGTAAACAAGATTTCTTAGCTATTTGGTATTAGACAACACACATATAATCTTTTAATCAAAAAAGAAATCAAAGTAAAATAAGATATGGAAAGTAATAAAATGGAGTTTGTGAACATCAAAATATCTATATCTATATCTATATATATATATTTTTAATTTCAGAGGGAGAGACAGCGAGAGAGGGAACACAAGCAGGGGGAGTGGGAGAGGGAGAAGCAGGCTTCCCGCCGAGCAGGGAGCCCAATGTGGGGCTCGATCCCAGGACCCTGGGATCACAACCCGAGCCGAAGGCAGACGTCTAACGACTGAGCCACCCAGGCGCCTCCCAAAATATCTATATTTAAGAGGAAACTTTTTTAATTAAAATAATGAAAACAAGGAAGTTTACATTCGCCTAAGAACTTTGTAAAAAAGGAGGAGATTAATAAAAAATTAATCATAACATATAAAAGACATTAAGAGAAGAAATTAAGTAGAGGTACAAGCTGAAATTAATAAAAACCAATAAAATAGATAGCCCCTTGTAAAATGGAATATAGATAAAAATATGTATTAGGACTGAGAAAAAGTAAAGAGCACTCTCTACTCTGTCTCTCTCATTGAATGCAGCTAAATGTGGAGAGAATAGACAGAGCAGCAATTTGAGGATTTGGAAAAAAAAAAAAGGTAAGGTAGATCAGGGAAGAAGACCAGAATCTGGAGTATCACTGAATGGGTTTAAGATTTATTTTCTTCTTCCCTATCCCCACCCCCCACCCCCACCTGATCTCAAATGACACTAAAATCTAGAAGTGGCCAGCAGTGCAAAGACATAGACAGTTCTAAGAGTACCCTTCTAGTTGTGGTTCAAGAAGAGGACAATTGAGCTCCTAACACTCAAGAGTGTGAAATTCCTTATCTCTTGCCACTCTGTCCAGTCCCGTTTCCCAAGCAATCCTATGGAGACCGTGGCCTCAGCAGCTAAGTGCAGAGCAATATCTAGGGAAGGGTAATCTTCCTCTCCAGTTGGTGGAACTGTAGTTCTAAGAGTGTGGGGCAACCCCCTCATCCATTTGCCTTTTTCTCTTTTGGTCCCCCTGCTACTTGGCCTAAAGATATGCATGCATTTTTGGAATCACACAGCAGAGCAAGATAACTAAAGCACACAACTTCTGACCAAAAGACTACAAGGAACCAGGAACTATCAGGGAGATTGCTGAGATGGAGAAGAAAAAAATAACCTCATAAAGTTGTGTGTGAGCACTCTCACTCACTTCCAAGTTGTACATACATGGAGCTGACCCTGAACAACAAATCAAAGAATTCTGAAAACTGATGAAAAAAATAAACGAATGCCAAATCCCAGTATAGTAACTGTACTAATTTTCCCTTTTACTTTAACAAATCATAGCAAAATTAATGGTTTAAAACAACACTTATTTTTTTCCCCTTACAGTTCTGATGGTCAGAAGTCTAAAATGAGTCCTATGGGGCTAAAATCAATGTGCTGGTAGAGCTGGTAGATCTCTGTAATCTATGAATCTGCTGAAATGCACTTATAAAAAATGAAACCATCTGTTCTGACTTGACTGAGCAAAATTTTAACAAGAATTTATCATCAAAAACATCTTAATATGCTATCTAAATCTGACATGGCAAAAATATTTTTAAATCTCTTAATATGATAAATAGATACTTATCGAGTGCCTTTTATGCCTGGAGTAGTAGAATAACATTACTTTAGTTACATATATTATGCAGTACAGTTTATTTTTTGTGACAAGTACATAGTCTATAGTACATTGGAATTTCCATTAAGCTCTATAGTTCATTTAAGAGTCTGTGTATATTATTTTTAAATCAATATCAAAGTTTATTTATTGAATATAAACTCCTTAGGCAGAAATATAACCACATCAATCTTCAGAGAAAACAGTGTGTTTTTCATGGCAATTCCCAAAATGACCTAGTTTCCAGGTAGGTGTTTTGCTGAGAAGAGATCTAGACTCTACAGAGATGTCCCTAGCACAAATGTTTCCCCTCAGCTCACTTGAATCAAAATACTGCTATAAATATTTCACAATTATTACTGAAAAGTATACTGAAAAAATCAAAACAAAAATAGAGTTTCTGCCTTGCAAGACTTCATTATCTGCTAGTGGATTCTAGCTGGCACTCACACGGGGACAGAAGGAAACATCCGGAATAGCAACAACAGGATTTTCAGGCTCTTATGCATCAATTTTCTCCCAAATACCAACAATTGCACCCACGTGTATGTATGTATGCGGGTGTGTGTGCACGCGTGTGTGTGTGTTTCATATTGGTTCATAAGATAATTTTATGGGAACTGAATATATTTGTGTGAGCCCATTTAAAAACTTTGCATAATGAAATCAGAGAACAAAAATTTTAATTTGGGTGAAGTATTTAAGGAAGATGCTTATCTAAGGAAGTTTTCCCAATGTATTTAGGGGATTTACTCTCTCTTTTTTTATTACTATGGATTTATAGAGCAATGAGTCTAACAAAAATAGAAGATTATTGAAAGTTAGTAAACAGAATGAGGTCATGTCTCTCTCTATTTGGCTTAGTTAGAATCCTGGAAAGATCAGTAGTTCAAAGGTTTGAGTCTTTTCAAAAGTTCTTTTTTTTAAAAAAGATTTTATTTATTTATTTGACAGAGAGAGACACAGCAAGAAAGGGAGCAGGAGCAGGGGGAGTGGGAGAGGAAGAAGCAGGGTTCCTGCTGAGCAGGGAGCCCATTGCGGGGCTTGATCCCAAGACCCTGGGATCATGACCTGAGCTGAAGGCAGACGCCCAAAGACTGAGCCACCCCGGGTGCCCCTAGTCTTTTCAAAGGTTCTTACAAAAGATTTATTCCTCAATCTCCTTCCCCTACTCGCTTCACCCTCATGCTCTCTTAATCACACTCAAGCATCCACGAAAACCTGTGGGTTGTTCTGAATTGTGGAGAATATAAATGATGGTAAAACATTTTAATGGTTGTCAGTAATCTAAAGGTGATCTCCTTATTTTCCAGTTGTTCCTGATGCTACTGGGAGTGGAGTCAGTTATAAAGAGTAAATGAAATATAAGGGGAAGTGAACTTGTATATAAAGAAACTGTGAAAAAATTATGTCAAGGAGGGGGAAAAGATGGCAGAGGAGTAGGGGACCCTATTTCAACTGGTCCCTGGAGTTGAGCTGGATATCTACCAGACCACTCTGAGGACCACGAAACCAGCCTGAGATGTAAGAAGATCTGGATCTCTACAAACAGAATATCGCAGGCAGTTGGTTTTGAGGTACGAAGCGGGGAGCCGTGATTCGGGGGCAGATATCGGGGCATAAATGGCAGCGGGAGGGAGCCTGGCTGTGGGGATCCTACACCGTGGGTGAGCAACAGCTTTGCACGCTGTGGGCAGGGCACAGACTCGCAGACCGGTAGCTGCGGGGAAAGGACTTTAGGGCAGCCCCCGGGGTGGAAAACCAGACCGGCGGGGTCGCATGCACGCGAACCACAGCCCCCCAGACAGAAACCCAGAGCGACGGTTGCACGCACGCGAACTGCAGCCTCCGAGACGGAAACTCGGTGCTCCGGGGTCCCCCTGGTGAAATGCAACCCCCGGGGTGGAAACCCCGAGCGGCGGAGTCGTGCACACGCGAACTGCAGTCCCCGGGACAGGACCCCAAGTGGCCGAGTTGCCCGCGCGAACTGGGAGCGGCTGGTGGTTTTAGAAGCACAAAGGGCAGAGATGTGCCCCAACCTGGAGGCAGGACTGGGAGCACTGCCGAGGGGCACACAACCCAGGACGCTGCAGTTTAGAGCAGCATGGACAGAAACGGAGATGGTGTGGCCTGGAGAGCTCACTGAAGAACAGACTGCAGTCTCTCTGCTCTGAGGCAGAGGGTTGGAAATGGTCTCTTCTGCTCTGACTCATGGAAGAGACGTGGAAAGCCGCCAGGGAAAGGCGCCAGAGAACAAAAACCCCAAAGACTGATTCCCACTGAGCCCATTCCCCACCACAGGGGAGCAGGGCAACTCCGCCCAAACAGGGTTGCCTGAGTAACAGCCCAGCAGGCCCCTCCCCCAGAAGACAGGCTGGGAAAACAAGAGGCCAGCAACCCTAAGGTCCCAAGAAAACAGGTGCATCTTGCTTGGGTTCTGGTCAATAATTTGGACTCTATACATTCCCTCAAACACCCATCAACAGAATGACTAGGAGGAGGAGCCCCCAAAACAGAAAAAACTCAGAGATTATGACTTACGCTGCAGATTTACAAATGGATGCAGACATAACCAAGATGTCGGAGATGGA
The DNA here is from genome assembly GCF_002201575.2 of Neomonachus schauinslandi. NCBI lineage: Eukaryota > Metazoa > Chordata > Mammalia > Carnivora > Phocidae > Neomonachus > Neomonachus schauinslandi. The sequence goes on along the minus strand of NC_058405.1, from coordinate 118,386,411 downwards.
ATTCAGGCTAGCAATCGTGAAGACAATGGCTAGATTGGAGAAATCAATTAATGGCAACCTAGAGTCTCTAAGGGCAGAAATAAAAGGGGAATTGGCAGAACTTAAAAATGCTATCAGTGAGATCCAATCCAATCTAGATAATCTAACAGCTAGGGTAACTGAGACAGAAGAGAGAATAAGCGATCTGGAAGACAGTATAATAGATAAAAAGGGAAAAGAGGAGGCCAGGGAAAAACAACTCAGAATCCATGAAAATAGAATCAGAGAAATAAGTGACACCATGAAGCGTTCCAATGTCAGAATCATTGGAATCCCGGAGGGAGTGGAGAGAGAGAGAGGGCTAGAAGATGTATTTGAGCAAATCGTAGCTGAGAACTTCCCTAATCTGGGGAATGAAACAAACATTCGAGTCCTAGAGGCAGAGAGGACCCCTCCCAAAATCAAGGAAAACAGGCCAACACCCTGGCAGGTAATAGTAAAACTTGCAAATCTTAGAACCAAGGAAACCATCTTAAGGGCAGTTAGGGGGAAGAAATTCCTTACGTACAGAGGGAGGAACATCAGAATAACGTCAGACCTATCCACAGAGACCTGGCAAGCCAGAAAGGCCTGGCTAGACATATTCAGGGTACTAAATGAGAAGAACTTGCAGCCAAGAATACTTTATCCGGCAAGGCTTTCATTTAGAATGGATGGAGAGATGCAGAGCTTCCACGACCGGCAGAAGTTGAAAGAATATGTGACCACTAAGCCGGCCCTGCAAGAAATATTAAGGGGGGGGGTTCTATAAAAGGAGAAAGACCCTAAGAGTGATCTACAACAGAAATTTACAGGGACAATCTATAAAACAACATCTTCACAGGCAACATGATGACAATTAATTCATATCTTTCAATAATCACTCTCAACGTGAATGGCCTAAACGCTCCCATAAAATGGCACAGGGTTGCAGATTGGATAAAAAGACAGGACCCATCCATATGCTGTCTACAAGAGACTCATTTTGAACCTAAAGATACATCCAGATTGAAAGTGAAGGGATGGACATCCATCTTCCATGCCAGCAGACCTCAAAAGAAAGCTGGGGTAGCAATTCTTATATCAGACAAATTAGATTTTAAACTAAAGTCTGTAATAAGAGACACAGAAGGACACTATATCATTCTTAAAGGGTCTATCCACCAAGAAGATCTAACAATTGTAAATATCTAGGCCCCCAACATGGGAGCCGCCATCTACATAAGCCAACTGTTAACCAAAATAAAGAGTGATATTGATAACAATACGTTAATTGTAGGAGACCTCAATACTCCACTCTCAGCAATGGACAGATCATCTAAGCAGAAAATCAAGGAAACAAGAGCTTTGAATGATACATTGGAGCAGATGGACCTCATAGATATTTACAGAACATTCCATCCTAAAACAACAGAACACTCATTCTTCTCGAGCGCACATGGAACTTTCTCCAGAATAGACCATATACTGGGTCACAAATCAGGTCTCAACTGATACCAAAAGATTGAGATTATTCTCTGCATATTCTCAGACCACAATGCTCTAAAACTGGAACTCAATCACAAGAAACAATTTGGCAGAAATTCAAACACTTGAAAGCTAAAGACCACTCTGCTCAAGAATGTTTGGGTCAACCAAGAAATCAAAGAAGAACTTAAACAATTCATGGAAATCAATGAGAATGAAAACACATCAGTCCAAAACCTATGGGATACTGCAAAGGCGGTCCTAAGGGGGAAATACATAGCCATCCAAGCCTTACTCAAAAAAATAGAAAAATCCTGAATTCACCAACTAACTCTACACCTTAAAGAACTAGAGAAAAAGCAACAAACGACGCCTAAGCCATGCATTAGAAGAGAAATAATTAAAATTAGAGCAGAAGTCAATGAATTAGAAACCAGAAACACAGTAGATCAGATCAATGAAACTAGAAGTTGGTTCTTTGAAAGATTGATAAACCACTGGCCAGACTTATCCAAAAGAAGAGAGAAAGGACCCAAATTAATAAAATTATGAATGAAAGGGGAGAGATCACGACCAACACCAAGGAAATAGAAACAATTATTAGAAATTATTATCAACAACTATATGCCAATAAACTGAGCAATCTGGATGAAATGGAGGCCTTCCTGGAAACCTATAAGCTGCCAAGACTGAAACAGGAAGAAATTGACAACCTGAATAGGCCAATAACCAGTAACGAGATGGAAGCAGTGATCAAAAACCTCCCAAAAAACAAGAGTCCAGGGCCTGATGGATTCCCTGGGAATTCTACCAAACATTCAAAGAAGAAATAATACCTATTCTACTGAAGCTGTTTCAAAAAATAGAAACAGAAAGAAAACTTCCAAACTCGTTCTATGAGGCCAGCATTACCTTAATCCCCAAACCAGGCAAAGACCCCATCAAAAAGGAGAATTTCAGACTGATATCCCTGATGAATATGGATTCCAAAATCCTCAACAAAATCCTAGCTAATAGGATCCAACAATACATTAAAAGGATCATCCACCACGACCAAGTGGGATTTATCCCCGGGATGCAAGGGTGGTTCAACATTCTCAAATCAATCAATGTGATAGAACACATTAATAAGAGGAGGGAGAAGAACCATATGGTCCTCTCAATTGATGCAGAAAAAGCATTTGACAAAATACAACATCCTTTCCTGATTAAAACTCTCCAGAGTATAGGGATAGAGGGAACATTCCTCAAGCTCATAAAATCCATCTATGGAAAACCCACAGCAAATATCATCCTCAATGGGGAAAAGCTGAGAGCCTTTCCCTCAAGATCAGAAACACGTCAAGGGTGCCCACTCTCACCACTGTTGTTCAACATAGTACTAGAAGTCCTAGCAACAGCAATCAGACAACAAAAAGAAATAAAAGGTATTCAAATTGGCAAAGAAGAAGTCAAACTCTCTCTTTTCACAGACGACATGATACTTTATGTGGAAAACCCAAAAGACTCCACCCCCAAATTACTAGAACTCATACAGCAATTCAGTAATGTGGCAGGATACAAAATCAACGCACAGAAATCAGTTGCTTTCTTATACACTAACAACGCAACTGTTGAAAGAGAAATTAAAGAAACGATTCCATTTACAATAGCACCAAAAACCATAAGATACCTCAGAATAAACCTAACCAAAGAGGTAAAAGATCTATACTCTAGGAACTACAAAACACTCATGAAAGAAATTGAAGAAGACACAAAAAGATGGAAAAATATTCCATGCTCATGGATCGGAAGAATAAACATTGTTAAAATGTCTATGCTACCCAGAGCAATCTATACCTTCAATGCCATCCCGATCAAAATTCCAATGACATTTTTCAAAGTGCTGGAACAAACAATCTTAAAATTTGTATGGAATCAGAAAAGACCCCGAATCGCCAAGGAGATGTTGAAAAAGAAAAACAAAGCTGGGGGCATCACGTTGCCCGATTTCAAGCTATATTACAAAGCAGTGATCACCAAGACAGCATGGTACTGGCACAAAAACAGACATACAGACCAATGGAACAGAATGGAGAACCCAGATATGGACCCTCAACTCTATGGTCAAATAATCTTTGACAAAGCAGGAAAAAACATGCAATGGAAAAAAGACAGTCTCTTCAATAAATGGTGCTGGGAAAATTGGACAGCCACATGCAGAAGAATGAAACTCGACCATTCTCTAACACCATTCACAAAGATGAACTCAAAGTGGATGAAAGACGTCAATGTGAGACAGGAATCCATCCAAATCCTAGAGGAGAACATAGGCAGTAACCTTTTGACATCGACCACAGCAACTTCTTTCAAGATACATCTCCAAAAGCTAGTGAAACAAAAGCAAAAATGAACTTTTGGGACTTCATCAAGATAAAAAGCTTCTGCACAGCAAAGGAAACAGTCAACAAAACAAAGAGGCAACCCACAGAATGGGAGAAGATATTTGCAAATGACACTACAGACAAAGGGCTGGTATCCAAAATCTATAAAGAACTTCTCAAACGCAACACCCAAAAAACAAATAATCAAGTCAAAAAGTGGGCAGAAGAGATGAACAGACACTTCTCTGAAGGAGACATACAAATGGCTAACAGACGCATGATAAAATGTTCATCATCATTAGCCGTCAGGGAAATCCAAATCAAAACCACATTGAGATACCACCTTACACCAGTTAGAATGGCAAAAATGGACAGGGAAAGAAACAACAAATGTTGGAGAGGTTGTGGAGAAAGGGGAACCCTCTTACACTGTTGGTGAGAATGCAAGTTGGTACAGCCACTTTGGAAAACAGTGTGGAGGTTCCTCAAAAATTTAAAAATAGAGCTACCGTATGACCCAGCAATTGCACTGCTGGGTATTTACCCCAAAGACACAGATGTAATGAAAAGAAGGGCTATATGCACCCCAATATTCATAGCAGCAATGTCCACAATAGCCAAACTGTGGAAAGAGCTGAGATGCCTTCAACGGATGAATGGATAAAGAAGATGTGGTCCATATATACAATGGAATATTACTCAGCCATCAGAATAGATGAATACCCAACTTTTACATGAACATGGATGGGACTGGAGGAGATTATGCTAAGTGAAATAAGTCAAGCAGAAAAAGTCAATTATCATATGGTTTCACTTATTTGTGGAACATAAGGAATAACATGGAGGACATTAAGAGAAGGAAGGGAAAAATGGGGGGGGGATTGGAGGGAGAGATGAACCATGAGAGACTATGGACCTGAGAAACAAACAGGGTTTTAGAGGGGAGGGGGGTGGGGGGATGGGTTAGCCCGGTGATGGGTATTAAGGAGGGCACGTACTGCATGGAGCACTGGGTGTTATATGAAAACAATGGATCGTGGATCACTACATCAAACACTAATGATGTATTGTATGGTGACTAACATAACATAATAAAATTTAAAAAAAAAAGCTGAAAAAAAAATTATGTCAACCTTGACTCTTAAACACGGAGAAGTAGGGGCGCCTGAGTGGCTCAGCCGTTAAGCGTCTGCCTTCAGCTCAAGTCATGATCCTGGGGTCCTGGGATCGAGCCCCGCATCGGACTCCCTGCTCTGCAGGAAGCCTGCTTCTCCCTCTCCCACTCCCCCTGCTTGTGTTTCCTCTCTCGCTGTTTCTCTCTCTGTCAAATAAATAAAAAAAATCTTTAAAAAAAAAAAAAAAAAAAAAAAAACACGGAGAAGTAACTGGTGGTTGCCAGAGGGGAAGCGGGTGGGCAGTGGTATGAGCAAAATAGATAAAGGGGATTAAGAGGTGTAAACTTCCAGTTATAAAATAAATAAGTCATGGAGATGAAAAATACAGGACAGAGAATATAATCAATAATATTGTATACCATTGTTTGGTGACAGATCGTGACTACACTTATTGTGTTGAGCACTGAGTAATAGAATTGTCAAATCAATATGTTGTACACCTAAAACTAATATAACATTGTATGTCAGTTATACATCAAAAATACAAGAAAAGATATGATAGAAAATAAATAGTAAAATGGCAAAAATAAATAAATAAATAACGTTAGCCAGTGCCTTGCATTTTGTGACCAATATATAAAAATACACAGATTTAATACTTTAAGGAAGGGGGTTTTAGTTTTGCCTTTCTGTCCTACTTAAATCCCTGCCCAAGGGTTTGGAAGTCATTTCTAGATAAACAGAAGATTTTGTTGTAGTTCTGATCTGATCTAGGAGTGTATAAGAAACAAAGAGATTTAGAACATTTTCTATGCGTTAATTGGGTTGAAACTCTCTCAAGATGAGTTCAGTTTTCAGGAGGCCAATTCTGGACTAGTTTAACCTCTACATAATAAATAGGGTCCCCAAGGAAGAGTCTCCTGGATGATTAAACCCTGTCATTTAAAGTAGGACGATTCTAAAGAGAAATAGGTTCCGTGATAGTCCTGTATGCAGACCCTGCAGTAATGCAGGGACCCCTTTTTTAGCTTAAGAAGCTTGTGATTGCTGTGTCCGCCCCCCAAAAATCAGTGAATATTGTGCAATTCCACTTTCTCTACGGAAAACCTGGAGGTAAAAAGCAAACTCAAGAGTAATAGAAAATAATGGCGAAAATAGTAGTTCAGACCAAGAGATACAATGTGAAATGAATTACACTTTTACCGTGTGAAGAGAAATAAAAGGCTATCAAGTGTCATGGAAAGTATCAACAAAGTAGTAGAATTCCAGCTGTGCACTCTATAAATGAAGACCAGATTGATACCACTTCCTGGCTTGCATTTTAATGTCAGTACACTCCTGAGTGCACATCTGAGTTATCTTAGTTGTATCTTATGAGTTTTTCTTTCTCCTCTCTTCTATGTAGAGGGACATATGTATACTTTCTTTATTAATGAGATAATTTTATGTTCTGCCATGACAACTGTTAAAAACCTAAGATTATGCACAATACTGAACATTTATGTACCTACTGCAAATTTGAAATTAATTTTATAATTCTTGAGTTCTGGTTTTCTTTTGGCCTTCATTTCAAGCCTATTCAACATCTTTTGCATTGCTAATCTGTTCCCAATACTAATAAAGCTGAAACAAAGGTGTCAAATACCTGCTCCGCACAGCAAGTGCTGTGGGAATTGTTCTATTGTTATTGAGGTAAATGCCAATTTAGTATAATCTAAATTCTTCCTTAGCATTACTCTCTAGCTTGAGGAATTTTGCAGTATCTAAACCAACTACTGCAAATATATGTGATTGGATACCATGTTGTGAACAGATGTGTCCTGAAAAAGAAATTAAGATTTTTGACAAGCTTCCTGGAAATTCCAAAACTGCAAACACGTGGGGTTTTTACTTTCTAATCACCGTGGTAAAATCTCCTCTTGGAATTTAAGAAGCAGGGCCAGGGCAGGAGGAAGAAAGGTGCCACTCTGTGGTTCCCACAAACTTGAGTCACTCCTGAAGTATGCAAATTCTTTGAGCCGTATTGTAGCTGATACTAGAAGATCTGACAGGACCAGAACTGCAAAATATCAAATGGTGCTTCCCTTGAATTAATAACATTATTTTATCTGTTGACCTAAGCCTTTTGAGAATTCTGAATCAATCTAGCAGCATCTGTAGTTCTTAAAAAATACCTGCTAGTGAGGTAACTGCTTAGGCCTCTACCTCAGGAATTGATGCCACCAAAGCAGCCACTATGGACATTAATGGAGAATAAGATTGGAAGAACAAAAACTACTGATGGAATGGAACGTATATGTATATGTAATAATATATGTTATGTACAGTATGTAATAATGTGTGTTATAATTATATAGAATATATGTTATAACTATATATAACTGTAATATATACATGCAATTGATATTACTATTTGATTAATAAAATTTATTATTATTACTTTAAATAAGTGTACTCTTTAATCCCCATCACCTATTTCACCCACCTCCCACTCGCCTCCCTCTGGTAACCATCTGTTCTCTATAGGTAAGAGTCTGTTTTCTGGTTTGTCTTTTTTATTTCCTTCGTTTGTTTTGTTTCTTAAATTCCACATATGGGCAAAATTATGTGGTATTTGTCTTACTCTGATTGGTTTATTTCACTTAGCATTATCCTCTCTAGTTCTATCTGATGTAGAAAAGACGTTATTAGGGTTCGAAGCCGACAGCCAAGAAAGAATTCAAGATGTCTTTGGTGCAAAATGTGGTTTTATTAAAGCCGGGGGACAGGACCTGTGGGCAGAAAGAGCTGCACTGGGGCCATGAGGAGTGATCCATTATATACTTTCAAGTTGGGAGGGGGTTAGGGATAGCAGAAGTCTCTAAGGAATTTTGGAAGCGAGGTTTCCAGGACCTTGAGGGGGCTAGCTATTGTTGGGAAATGGTCTTTTATTACCAACTAATAAAACCTTAGTCATGAGACCCTTCAGATGTGTATCGGTGGGCCATATGCTTGGGGGACGACCGTCAACACGTATCCTGAAGGGTTTAGAGGTAGAGGAAGTTTCCAATGGAATTCTTATACTTTAAAGTAGACTTACAGGATCCTGGGGTGGGGGTGGGGTTGGACAGGCTAGGATTGCCTTTTGCCCTTAGCAAAGTACTAACATTGAGGCAGTTGAGTCCCTAGAGGAATGTCACTCTGCCTGTTTCAAGGACTTGTCAATGGGCTGTAGGTAGTAAGGAAATTTAATAATTTTTCTTCTGCCTTTGTTTCTCACATCACTATCCATGTTGTTGCAAGTGACAAGATTCAATTCTTTGTTATGGCTGAGTAATATTCCACTGTGTATATATACCACATCTTTATCTATTCATCTATTGCAGGACACTTGGGCTGCTTCCATATTTTGGCTATTGTAAATAATGCAGCAACAAACATAAGGGTGTATGTATACTTTCAAATTAGTGTTTTTGTATTTTTTGGGTAAATACCCAGTAGTATGATTGTTGGATAGTTCGATTTTTAACTTTTTGAGGAAACTCCATACTGTTTTCCACAGTATCTGCACCAGTTTGTATTCCCACCAACAGCGCACAAGCTTTCCTTTTTCTCCACTTCTTCATCAACACTTGTTGCACTTGTTGTTTCTTGTGTTTTTTTAACCATTCTGACAGGTGTGAGGTGATATCTCATTATCGTTTTGATTTGCATTTCCCTGATGGTAAGTGATGATGAGCATATGTTCATGTGTCTGTTGGCTATCTGTATGTCTTCTTTGGAGAAATGTCTGCTCAGGTCTTCTGCCCATTTTTAATTCTATAATATGTAATATATATTAGCAGGTGGAAAGTTTACCCACTTTAGATTCTGAAAATAAATATTTGTTGACCCATTTACTGACCGACTGAAAAAATGTAAAAGATGAATTACATATTATTTTTAGCCCTCAGACTAAAGGATGAGGCTTTGGGTTTTATGAAGGTTCCTAAAATAGTATTCCATTTATCAATCTGAGCTGTGTACCCACTAACTAAGACAAAGGAGTATGACAAACAGAGGTCAAAATATCATCCTTGTTACCACTAAAGGCTAGATATTACAGAAGATTAATTATTTTGGGTACAATTAAATTTATCCCCTCACTCAGCCCTAAGTAATACTAGATGGGGGTATGGCTTTCAAGATGTGGCCTTGCTCCAAGAGTCATAGAAAAGAATGGCTATGTCCTGTAAGCAGCCTGATCCCCATAAAATTAACTATCACATCATGTATTTTCTATATCTAGTGCTCTTTATTCTTTGTGGAGATCCAAATTTCCATAGAGTAGTTTTCTTCCTCTTTAAAATTCTCTGTAGATATATAGATTCAGTGCAGTCTTTTTCCCCCTCAATGGAAAAAAAAAAAAGTCCCAGGTATTTCACCAAATTCTTTTGACAAATGACTTGCTGTTAGGAAAATGAAAACTAAAAGTGCAATGAGATTCCACTACATATGTATTACTATGGCTAATATATAGACAAACTGGCAATGCCTAATGCTAGCAAGTCTGAGGACCCAGCAAATAGACCTCTCATATGCTGATGTTGGGAGTGGAAAATGCTGTGGCCACTTTTGAAAAAAATGGCAGTTTCTTATAAAATAAATCATACACAGACCACAGGACTCAGCAATCCTATCCCTAGGTATGATTTATCCAAACTAAATGAAAGCTCATGTTCATATAAAATACCAAATGTACATGTTCATAGAGACTTTATTCATAATTGCCAAAACCTAGAAACAACCCAAAAGTCCTCCAACATGTGAATGGATACATAAACTAGATGCACCTTTGCAATGGAATATTACACAGCAATAAGAACCAATGAACTTTTGATTCATGGAAGAACATGGAAATGAACTCTGATAACTGACAGAAGGCCAACTCAAATGGTTACATATACTCTGATTCTGGAGAGGCATTTCTACTCACAAGGAGATAATCTGGGTTGATGTAACTAATTTACAACTTGGTATGGCTGTATTTATTTGTCAAAACTCAGGACTACATAACAGGATGTGTGGATTTTACTGTATAATTACATCACAATAAAAAAACATTAATTTGGGAAGTAGGAGAATTTTGATTTTGATAGTGGGATAAAAGAAAACATTTTCCAAACATAATTTGCCCTATTACAATAATATTTTCTATATTATCAATACCCACACACCTTGCTTGCTTAAGAACGAAATTTGAGTTCAATTGCATATAGTCACTAAAATACTTATTTTAATTAAAAAAAAGCATTCTTGCAAAAAAATTAATGACTATTAAATACTTGTTATGTGAGAAATGAAGCGGCATACTAGAAAAGAGCTAATTTATTATTATTAATATTATTATTATTAAGAGAATAAGTACACAAAGGAAATGTCATTTGTGAAAGGAACTCTATTGAATTTCTGGTAATTGTTGCCTTATAAAAATGGTATAAATAAAATTATTGTTTAGATTCATTATTAATCCACCTACATGTCAGTTGGTAAAAATATTCAGATCTTTTACAGGTCAGACAATACTCTTAGCATTTCTGGTTCTATTTTCATTATTTGTTTCAAATTCTATTTAAATTATTGTCATATACAGCAGCATTATTCTAAAAGGAAAACTAGAAATTATCTAGTCCAATCATATATGTTGTGTCATTCCTTTTCACTAAATGCAGAACAAATGAGATGAAGTGAAGTAACATGCCACACAGATCTGTCTTTAATGGGTCATTCAACCATTACACCATTTATTATGAATTGTCAGTTTTTAGGACCTTCAAAAAATTCATTTAAATATAAAGAAAAGTCCTTGAGCCACAGAAATTTGGTATTCATTTCATATGTATAAATGATATTCTAAGGATTTGAAGGCAAAGACACAGAGACTTTCCTATGGAGCTTGGAAAGACTGAGAAAAGTAAGCAAAGATATGTATTATCAGACTGGGGAATATCCTCCACATGCTACTAAAGTGTACGTATAGAGTGCTTACAAAATAACCCCCCAAAAATAAATCATCATGTTGACCTCCACAGGATTTTATTTGTGTGCATTTGTTTACTTACTATTGAAGGAATCATCTCATATTCATCTTTGAATCAGAAGGGCTAACTCATAGTAGCTACCATAATTCAGGTTCTCAAGAGGGAACTAACTTCTACTAACTACTGAATTTAACTCAATCAGCATATGAACAGTTTTATGACTAAAATCAAGTCTGACTTATAAATATGAGGGGTGCCTGGCTGGCTCAGTCAGTAGAGCATGCAACTCTTGATCTTGGGTCATGAGGTCAAGCCCCATGTTGGGCATAGAATTTACTTAATTAAAAAAAAATATCTGACTTATAAATATAAATATAAGCTCCCTGGAAATATTATAATTCTGGACTTTCTTTTTCTCCAGATTTTACATATGATTAGAATAAGATAGCTAAATTAATCATAAAATGACTGAAATTAATTATTTACATAATACGGAATCTCTTGTAAATCAGGTTTCCATCTCTGGCCCTAAGGAGCATTTGATTAAAACATTGAATAACTTAGATCCAAGATAATGTAACACAGTAAGCACTGGCCAAATTAGCTTATAATAAAAGAAATATGTGTAAATAATAGTTAAATTACAAGGCAAAAATACAAATAAGTAGGTACAGAGGAAACAAACATATCAACACTTTAAGTTAATATGATTGTTATGAGTCAAAGCCAAAAGAAAACCAACAGGTTTTACAGTTCTCATTCTATAGGAAAAAGAGGTATCTCAGTTTTGATTATATATATATATATATATATATATATATATATATATATAT